>NC_141033.1:37882500-38182500 GCF_052040795.2 Danio rerio | reverse complement strand
CTCTGCTTTCAACACAAAGTAACAGTGTTTATTATTGCAGACTCAGGATTTTCTCTTTCATATAAATGACACAGACACTGATGCATTGGGTCATATTTGGCTCCAAATACACACACAGATGCACAGGTCTAGAAGGCAGGGTGGGAAGACACCAGAGAGAAACTGTCAGCCAGAATGTGACTGAAGAAAACTGATTTGAATGAACTTTAGTTGTGTTGGGGGTTCTGGGAAAGGGGGAAATTACGGTTTAGAGACGTCTGCAAGTGTTTAGAGCACTGATGTACTGACCGGGGGCCTGCACAGATGCCTTTGACGTTCCAAGAGAGAAAGAAAGCCAAAAGAAACACTTCCCACCGGAGTATGCATTTAAATGCAAATTAATTTCTTGAATCTTACAACTTTTCTTCACATGCTTCACTCTGAGGTGAATTTGACGATAATTACAAGTACTGCAAAAGCTCAGAACTAACATCACTTTTTAAATTGTTCACATCAGTGCAAGGACTGTATTTGGTTGAATTGTTGATGCGTTACCATGGTCAAGACAGGTTCAGAAGCACTTGTGGTCCATATGCAAAGGGTGGGGTCCTCGGAGGTACTCAAAAACCACCGCTTACTGTGACTCCAGCATACAGTGTTCACAGCCTTACTGTGCCCTGCCAAAAACAACAGAGCCAGCTGAGAATCAAAATATTGTGCCATATCCTGACTGAGATCTCTAGTTTTGGAAAGTTACATATTATACAATGCCAGTCATTCCATACACAGATTTAAAAAAAAAAAAATAAAACAGTAACTCTGATATTATAGAGAACACAAAAGTCAAATCTAAAAAAAAATAAAAATTCTGTCTTGTTACAAAAAGTTATTTGATGACTGAATATCTGGTATTGAATTAAATGAGGTGAAATTGTGAATGACGTACTGGACATACAAAATTTTTTAGGTTTATTAAATAAAACGATCATAGACCACTTTTATTGGATCTTTTATTAATGTAAGGGTTTCAGTAAAATGTCAATACTATAAAGGTGTAATAAAATTTCTTTCAAATTTCAAAAAACAATTTAAGAGATTAGCATGTTTAAGTCGTTAAAAATCAGGGTTATTATTACTATAAATATTCATGCGTTAATTGTTCTTAAGTAAAAAAAAAAAATTGTGTTGTCTAAAACTGAATATAAACCCTAACCCAGACAATTTATTTTAAACAAAAACAAAATGCTCTTAATGGCAACTTTAAATAAATACAAAATTATATTTTACTCATAAACACATAATTAAAAATTGTAAATTCAAAATCTCTCTCTCTCTCTCTCTCCCTCTCTCTCTCTCTCTCTCTCTCTCGTATATATGTATTTTATTGAACATTTTTATTATAAATTTGTTTAATAATTTAAATAAAATTATACTGTTCATAAATGTAAAAATGTTAAATATTTATCAAATATTTAATTATATAAATACAAATATAAAATATTTATATTTACATACTGATTGTATGTAGTTAAAAAATAAAATGATTACTCCAGTCATTACTACTTTTATTACAATAACCATTAATAATAATAGTAATAATATTAATAATAATAATAATTATTACTAGAAAGATTTCTAAAGGATCATGTGACTGTGAAGACTGTGAAGGAGTAATGAAGCTGAAAATTATTTTTTAAAATCACTTTAATAAATTATTAAATTAAATTATAAACCACTTTTGAACAGTTATTTTATAGTGCAATAACATTTCACAATTTTACATATTGTACTGTATTTTTAATTAAATAAATGCAGCCTTTGTGAGAAGAATAAGCTTATTTTAAAACATTTGATCCAAACCTTTGATCGGTAGTTTGTGTGTGTGTGAGTGTGTGTGTGTGTGTGTGTGTGTGTGTGTGTGTTTAACTGTGTGTGTGTTTATGATCAATGTAATGCATTACAATATTGATTTACTCCCCAAAAAAGTAATGTGTTACGGCACTTTACGTTACTTTTCAGTTACTTTTTCATACCTGTCTGAGGCTTGATCTCTTTAAGAGTTGGCTACTTTTGTATTCTTGCCTTATTGGTTCAGTAAAATCACTGTGCATTGAGACAATCCCCTTTTCTTTATTGTGTTTAAAGTAATGTGAATACTTTCATCACAGAAATGTAAGGCTATGCCATCTTGGTTTCTGTCCATTCCCATGGGAAGCTCATTCTCTTATTGAGTGTGATTCAACGTGATTACACTAGTCATAATTTAGAAAATTATTTTTAAAAGCATATTAATTAACAATTAATCTAAAAAGTAACTCGAGTTACATTTTTAAGAAAGTAACTCAAATATTATTACGTATGTTTTTAAAGTAATGCGTTACTTCACTCTTACTTAGAAAAGTAATTTTATTATGTAACTAGCATTACTTGTAACGCATTACCCCATATATATAAACAGATAAATCTCTACAACTCAACTGTCAGTTTTAGCAGTCAAAGTCAAGTACAGAATGTGCAAATGTGTCTAATTCCCATTCCTTTGTGCCACTCTTTCAGGAAATGAAAATAAGAGCAGGAATTTGAGTAAAATAAACAGTACAGATTTGAAGCTCTCCCCCTACCTGTGTAGACATCTGGGTTGCCGGTGAGTGAAGAGTTATACAACAAAACAGATCCATCTCCAAGACCACACACAATCTGTTTTCCATCTCCTAGACACAAAAATAGAAAGTTACCAGACAAAATGAAGGCATAATTACTTTAAAAATGACGATCCCGAGGCCAGGGTCTAAAATAACAACTACAGCACTCTTAAAAACAGGCATACAACTTTATTGTGTTTAACTCCAGGAGTCTACATGCTGCTGGTGCTGCAGTATGCGGCATCTTTATGTGAGACTAAAGGACAACCAAATAATTAACAGGCAAAGGATAGTTAGTCGCTGCTATTAGGTTTTGTTAATTGTGCATAAAGTTGGAAAATAAGCAATGTTATGTCTTGTTAAACTAATGAAATCACAGCTGGATATTAGGGTGTTAAAGAGCTGTACTTTAGGTAAACATAAAATATATGACTATATAAAAAAGGAACGAGATAAAGTATTTATACTTTTGGTTTGGAATGCATGCATACAAAATAAATACCGTCTTAACCACAGAACTTTTAGTTTTACATATCTTCATTTAAAAAAATCCATATTAGGTCTTATTTTACAAGATCTACCTTTTAGTATATGCTGTTTCAGTGAATAAAACAACACATCATCAGCACTAGACATTATATTGCCCAGCCATTAATCAAAAGAAGCATTATGTTATGTTATTTTGTTGATATCTCATCAATCTTAGGAAATTCAATATCATAATATCGGGAGATTTTTTTTTTTTTTATCCTTCAAAAAACTTTAATACCAAGGTATGTACCAATACATAATTTTTTTGGATTCCTATATGATCCCAGTATTTACATTTATATTTTTAATGCATGTTTAATTTGGTTTACTTATTTCTGGTTGTCCATACTAGCAAAACAAATTCTAATCCTAATGTGATCATACCAATACTAACCTGAGTACTGCAGAGCGTTCATTGTGGTTGGACTTGTAGAAACCATCAAATGAGCAAAAGACACACTTGGTGCCTCAGAGTGGGATGGATACTCACTTAATAGGTCGTTCCTGTTAAAAAAAGCTCAATTTATTTATTTTAAAATGGACTTAAGAGTACTACTGAATTCTTAAAGCTCTTGAGTAAAGATTTGTCTGAATACTTACATAGTTGTGCTAGTTTTTGTGATGGAGCTGCTTTTCTTCTTTATGTTGGTCTTCGGTCTAAACATTGTCCTACTATAAAAGAGATATATGTTATAGTTATACTATTATACCTAAAATATCCAAAAGAGAATATTGCACTGTAAAAAATTATTGTGCCAATTATTACATCGTGACAACTTATTATTTTGAGTTACGTTAACGTATCTGGATTGAATGTGTTGACATAACTATATAACTATATATATATATGAAGGTTTTACTTGACTGAACTTGTTATACTTAAAAAAAAAAGAGTCAGCTGAACTCTTATATATTAGCAAATACAACTTTTCAAACATTTGAGCTTTACATAATACAAATAAGTGCAAATTAAAATAAATATTTAGCCAAGTAAATCCAATTTAAAACTGTATTTGTATGCATTTTGGCAATCATATATAGTTGAAGTCCGAATTATCAGTCACCCTGTTTATTTTTTCCCCAACACAATTCTAAAGAGAATAGTTTTAATAACTCATTTCTAATAACTGATTTATTTTTTCTTTGCCATGATGACAGTAAATAATATTTTACTAGATATTTTTCAAGACACTTATATGCAGCCTGAAGTGACATTTAAAGACTTAACTAGATTAGTTAGGTTACCTTGGCAGATTAGGGTAATTAGGCAGTTTACTGTAGAAAAAGAGCTTAAATGGGCTATTAATATTGACCTAAAATGGGTTTAAAAAAATTTAAAACTGCTTTTATTCTAGCCGAAATAAAACAAATAGGACTTTCTCCGGAAGAAAAAAATCTAATCAGACATACTGTGAAAATTTCCTTGCTCTTTTAAACATAATTTGGGAAATCTTTAAAAAAGAAAAAAAAATCAAAGGGGGGCTAATAATTCTGATTTCAACTGTATATGTATATATACACGTTTGAATGTTTTGAACGTGCATTTTATGTTAAATATTAAACCAATTGAGTGTACCTACTCATTTGTAGTTTTTAGGTGTTTTTTTGTGCATGTGAGAGAGTTGGACATTTTGGGCTAGAAACACACAAGCAACACCGACCGCCATTTTCTCATTGTAATGTTGTGATGTGTGTTTGCCTGAGGTTTTTCTCTGATACCAGCTTCTTTAGTGAAATTTATAATAAATAAACCATGGTCCAGAAACTGAACATGGTCCACGGTGGCTCAATGCTTTGAGTTGAGAGCATTTTTACCAAGACAGACCATATAAGTTTTAAAGACAACATAAAGATTCGTCTCCAAGGTTGTACATTAACTTCACTGTAAAAAAAAATGTCTAGCAAAAAAACTGTAAAATAGCTACATTAAAAACCTGTAACCTGGTTAAGATTAAGTTCCCTTAATATACTGTATACATGAATAACTGTAAATTTACTTTTCAATAATTTCCCTACATGCTTTTTTGTTGACAGTATTACTGTATGGTTCTTTTCAACTTTTTCTCATAAGTTCTGCACATTAGAATGAATAGAATATGTTAGAAAATGTTAGATCTAATGTTGATAAATAATGTTTATTGGATTACTTTAATTTCATGTGTTACCATGACGGTGTTTAGTAGTTGTGTGACTATTGAGCAACTTCAATATTAGTATGCTTCATGGTTTATTCACTGATCTTTTCATCCACACATGATTATAGTTGTGTTTTTGTCTGTGTAATGTTGTGTAGATGTAGTACTGTAGTATTGGTGTATGACTAAAAAAATCCATGAAATACGCTAATTTGCCAACCCTATGAGGACTTTGAAGTCAATACAAACACACTTTATTGAACATGTATTAAACACATAGACATCAGCATTTGCAAATGACACTATATATTGTATAACTGCAGGTTAACTTTGTTTATATACTGTCCAAATACACAACTCCTTAACTTGATGACAATTATTGGGAAAAGCAATACATAAACTAAACTTCAACTGAAAACTGGACTGACACAGTTTCAATTTACTAAAACTTCTATGTTAAGCTGCTTTGACACAATCTACTTTGTAAATAAACATGAAATAAATTGAACATATGAACTTGGATCGAATTTACAGAAACATTTTAACCACCGGTTATTTAATAGTACATTTGCAGCAACCACAGCTGCTTTTTTTACTTTAATTACAATTATTTGTTTTATAATAATAATTAGAATTCTCACAATTATTTTAATGTTATGTACTTTTGTTTTTATTTTTGTTAAATTTATTTTATTTATTTTTTACAGTGTACCTCATTTTAAAGCAGAAACGTCTATGTCACACAGCCTTTCAGTAACATGAGTCTGAGCAGGCCTGTTGGTTGCACGGAAACAGAATTAAACAGTGTTTAAATGAATATAATGTTAGTGACCTCAGATTAAACCCCAGAGTTACAGCATGGAACATATTACACGTGAGTGCAATCAGTGTAATTGGTTTTAAGTCACATTTTAAAGCTACCAAAACAGAGCCTGTGTAAAATTTTCAACTGAATGAGCGTAGCAATCTATATGAATTTTCTTCCAAATATTACATTTGACATGAGTAGCACTGTATAAATACATATAAAGCAGTCATTACACACTTTGGTGGAAATGGCAGGTAATTTCTACAATTTTCAAAGCCTGAAACCATGTTAACAATGCAGATGTAAACCTGAGACTTGAGGTTTGTTTGACTGTTGACGCTAAAATGCGTTTCTATGTGTGATCTACAGACTTACTGAGGAGCTGTATTGTATCCTGATGACTTCACTTGTGTGTGAAACACTAAAGCCTGATCTTTCACACTCGTCTGATAGTTTACACCTAGAAGACAAAAAAAGAACAGGTCAGTCCCATAATTAAGTTCTGGCTCTATGCATTCATCACAATTGTGTGCGGCTAAAACTATAGTTTGAAATATGTGTCATACATTTTATTACAAGCTTGCTCTTGCTTGCTCACATTTCTTGCTCATTATTTGGTAGGAACTCCATTATAAGCTTGATACTGTACAGTGTTGGATAGGTGACTACAAAAAAGAATGAATAATTACATAATTAAAAATGTGTAAATTAAAAGTTAAAACTTAATCAATAAGTAATTTAATTGCTTGAGAGAATTCTACTTAAAATCGTTATAAATTTCAAAGCATACATTCATTCATTCAATGACAATTACACACACACACCATTTTATGATTTTATGTTAAAAATAACGTTTAAATGTTATATTTTTTAATAATTAACAGCCTAAATGAGTAATATTCATTCATTTTATGTTTTTGGCTTAGTCCCTTTATTAATCTGAGTTTGCCACAGCAGAATGAACCGTCAAATTATTCAGCACGTTTTTACGCAGAGGATGCCCTTCCAGCCGCAACCCATCTCTGGGAAACTGAATGACTAATATGTACTTGAATAGTCTGTTATTCCAATAATCAGCTACTTGGTTATCTCAAAACAGGTCAGTAGCCAGCCTTTTATAAAGGGTCTTTTTCTGAAAATGTTCTGTTGAAGTTTTAAAATAAAAATTGTAGCCTAATGTAGCTTTAGCCAACAAACTGACTAGAACATTTAACTGTCCTCAATCAGAATTTGGCAATTTGATTAATAAAAAATTTAAAATAATAATAATAAAGGAGCTTCACAATTTTTCTAGCCTCTCTTGTAAAAAAGTACATTTGATTTGATTGAAAATTTATGGATAACAAAAATAGCCAAATTAGTTTTAAAATTTAATTTAATTTAGGATTCTGCTTGGTCTTAAACCCTTTTTTAATTGGATTAATTTCACTATTTATGATGGCATAGCGGCCAAAATAAGACAAATGAGCTCATGCATGGGACACAATTCTGGACCTTTGTCATTGAGGGGTGGGTTTTTCCAATCACCCGAACCCCCCTGGCTATGGGCCTGCATAGTTACCATAAATAAGGTTCAAAATGGGATAATTTTGACACTTACCATTACTTTTTTCAGGTTGGAGCTGGAATTCATGTATGCTGCGGTATCAGTTAAATGTATAGCATGCATACCATTATAAATCTATTCTTGTTGACATCTTGAAGTAAAAACAGACTAAACTTGAGGCCGGGTGACCTGGTCCAATAAACTCACTACACAGACAGTATGACCATCCTTCTCGGAACCGCAGATGGCCATGACGTGATCGCAGTATAACTCGCACGTCTCCCTCATATGGATGTATGGATCATTTTTATTATTATTTGACAGTAATGGAGGAACGCCGCAAAATGTAGCGAAGTAAGAGTACTGATTTTTCTCTAATAGTTTACTTGAGTAAAAGTACACTTATTTAAATGTACTCAAAAAGTACACGTTACCCAATAATTTTACTCAAGTAAATGTAACAAAGTAAATTTAACTCGTTACTACCCACCTCTGGTTACTTGGTAACCACTTACACCCAACACTGCTGCAAAGTCTGGAATTAGTTTCCAGAAATAATCAGATGTGCTTCAACATTAAGCACATTCAAATCAAGGCTTAAAACACATCTGTTTAGCTGTGCTTTTACTGAATGAGCACTACGTCCAACAGATCACATTCTTTTTCTTTTCTCAGGTCATTCTTTTCTTTTCTCATTCCTTTCAAACTTTTTTTAACACATTTTCATCTGTTTTTTTTATTATTTTTATTCTTATTCTAAATGTTTTATTTATTATACTTGTTGTAATGCACATTTCCTTTGTTCTTGTTTCTAACCATTTTGTATAAAATGTGCTATACAAATAAACCTGCCTTGCTCTACCTAGAATCAGGTGGTTATTACTCCAAAATATGATTAGGGTTAAAAAAAATTTATGTCGAACAGCTTACTGTACATTATTTTAGTTTCATAAACCACAAAATTAATAAATTAATAATAGGAATTTATTTTAAAAAATCCCATTGCAGTAAAAATATGTTAAATGTTACAATATGATCACAACATGAAGAACTGACATTTCTCCTTTCCTACAGTGAGTTAATGCTTTCCAGCTCCATTAAAAAGGAATGCACACTTTTCCAAAAGTGGTTCCCCTGTCTGACACAGACTAAATGTATATTCTGAGAAACTGGCAATAGAAATGCAACTACTAAAGAAGAGGGTGTCCAGTCTTGCTCCTGTAATGAACTGAGCACCAACCTGCTCCAACACACTTTCCTGGATTTTTTTGTAACTTTCAAAAAACTGAATTAGCTGGTTTTCATTTGGGATTGGAGCCAAATTGAACTATCCTAGCTTTATATAGATAAAGATTAAAATCAGTAAAATGTGCTATTATTTTATGTGTTTTTGATATTTAAACTTAATTGCCTCTTTTGGTGATGCTGTTTTGTAAGGAAACATCTTCAAACAACTTAAACCCCTAAAAAAATGAAGAATAACAGACTTGCAGCAGGACCAAGCCAAGAAACCTATTGTGAGAGCAGAATAAATTCATTATGTTGAGCGCAATCATTATTCTAATGACTTCAACAATCCCGAAACAAAATAGTGCTAATACAACTCAAATGACCATATGACTATAATAGCTTTTTGGACATTAGATAAAAAAGTTCTGTCAGTAAGAAACCATGTACAGAGTACATTCATAGATCATACTTATTACTGTGGTATTGTAAATGATTTCAGTTTACATTGGCAAATAGTACTGAAACAGCGTACTCAAGTGAGTTAGAGGTTTCGGGTCATTGTCAACAAACCACATCCTGACATAACCCATTCTTCAAGACCACGTTATACTGTTCTGAGATCAGCCTTCAAGCTGTCAGACCTTCAATCACATAGACCTTAAACTGCTGGATACCGACTACCAGTGCACGTCAAAGCCCCGAAGCATGAAGAAAATGAGTTGTCCTAGTTATAGTATTGACTTAGGCCCCAGCAAAAGCTATGGAATAAAATTGAAACCTCTGAGGATGTGTAACTCTAGTACGGAAGAGAAATAATGCCCAGTTGGAGATGGAAGAAGAGCCTCCCTTATGGGAGAGAAAGAGAGAGATGATGATGACGGATTGCTTTTACATCCCTGAGACATGTGACCAAAAAAAAAACCTGTATATGCAGTTAAAACACACAAAAGTGTCTGCAAGGAAGTAAAAGAACTCTTAAGAATATTTTATAATTATTTATATTTTATTTTATTTTGAGAAATTGTTTGAGGGAGGGGCAACATGGTGGCTCAGTGGTTAGCGTCTATCACCTTACAGCAAGAAGGTCGCTGGTTCGAGTCCCAGCTGGGTCAGTTGGCATTTCTATGTAGAGTTTGCATGTTCTCCTTGTGTTCACGTGGGTTTCCTCCGGGTGCCCCAGTTTCCCCTACAGTCCCAAGACATGTGGTATAGGTGGTTAATTAGGTAAACTAAATTGACTGTAGTGTGTGTGTGTTTGTGTGTGTGTGTGTGTGTGTGTGTGTGTGTGTGTGTGTGTGTGTGTGTGTGTGTGAGTGTGTGTGTGTGTGTGTGTGTGTGTGTGTGTGTGTGTGTGTGTGTGTGTGTGAGTGTGTGTGTGTGTGTGAGTGTGTGTGAGTGTGTGTGGCTGGCAGAGCAGGGGAAAAAGAGGAGAAATGTTGTCAGCTGGCTAACGAAATGAAAGACAAACCGTTAGGAGGTGCATGATTTTATAGTTTACAAAGTTAAAATGTCCTGTCTATTTCAACCATTCACTCTACCGATAATCTGGAGGATTTTTAAAATAGGCGAACACAGCAGCACAGATGTGTCTGAATGATAGCGAACTCAACTGATAAAAGACAAAGCCTGCTATTCTCCACTTCTCGTATAGCTCTCTCGACAAAAATTCTTGCAACAAACCAACAGCTTTGCTGTATCGGCCCTGACAACATCACGGGGAAAAACATGCAACAAATCCCGTTGATCATGAAAACAAACACATAGTTACAAGGCTTCATGACTGGCTAAATACTGCTTGCCGGACCACACAGACGCAGTCTCACCCAGTCACTGGGTCTCAGAGCTTGGCAGGTATTGCCTTCGTGCTTGCAGGTGCTCTCATGAATAATTAACAAGCAGGGTCTTCTTATAGGATAAGAAATCTCTGCTTAGAATAATAATGAAAAACCGACGCGTCATCACTCCACTAGCAGATTTGCGCTACTTCACAGATTTTAGTCCCACCCCAATTTCTTTTTTTAAACCCGGACGATAAAATTAGCTGACAAAAGCTCAAAGTTATCCAGGTTTCCCCGCAATTAAAGCTGATGTTTTCTTAACTGATGCTTAACACACACAAATCTGAGTCAAATCTGATGACAAATCACTCCAGGGTGTCTTGAACCTTTAACGGTTGCAGTGCTGAGATATGCACAAGTATCATTTATAACTGTTTAACTGCAGATTAACTATGTTTATCTAAAACAATTTTTTAAAAGCTATTATTTACTAGTTAATTAGTTAAAGTTATTAGTAACTAATAAAGTTATGGTAACTAATAACCTTAACTTTTCTGAATGTTATTGTAATGCAATAATGTGCAATAATGTAAAGCTGCTTTGAAACAACAATTTTTTTTGTAAAAAGCGCTATACAAATAAACTTGAATTGAATTTTAATGAGCAATACAACACTTGTGTCCTTCCTCTAAACATACAGGGTAAAAACAGCATTAGCTCACATGTGTATTTTGTGCCGAGTCTGAGGAGTAAAGTTCATAATGTTGCCTTCAGCAAACAAATAATCAGTCCAAGGCACTCAAAAGAAATGTGAAAAAAGTTACATTAATTAGGTTGACAATATACCGGCGCAACTGGAGTTCAGTTAATTAATCAATATCTCACATGACACAATCACCTGATTATTGATATATTGATGGATTAAATTAACTCCAGTTGTGCATGTATATTGTCACCCTGATGAAGGCATGTTAGCCGCAACAGCTGTTAAAGGCATAGTTCACCCTAAAATTTTCATTTACTCACTATTCACTCACCCTCAAGGGGTTCCAAACCGTTTCTTTATTCTACTGAACAAAAAAGACGATGTTTCGAAGAAAGCAGAAAACCGGTAACCATTGACTTCCATAGTAGGAAAAACAAATACTATGGAAGACAATAGTTACAGGTTTCAGGTTTTTTTCTGTTCAACAAAGAAAGAAAAAGAGGTTTGGAACAAGCAAGAGTAGAGTAAATGATAACAAAATTTTCAGTTTTGTGTAAACTACTTTCACTAGTTTTATTTTATATATTTGAACTTATGATTTGTTTGCTGATGTAAAAGAATCTAAAATCTCATCCGAAGTGCACTGATACATAGTTTACTCCTTTAGCTTCTTCTACACGTGTTTTGCATTTTTATTTGTATTTTGCAACCTAAAGTTTTTAACAAAAGCATAGAGTGTAAATTAATTTTGTCTGCAAACACATCTTATTTATTGGTAGATTTTAGTTTTTAGAATAATATGCTGTTATAAACCATGCAAATTAAAACCAAACTTGTTGTGTTAAGGTAAAAAACAGTACATTTTGATTTAATAATGATATTTTTTATGTGGTCTGTGGCTCGTCTTTTCTTTCTGTGGTTATCAAAACTCTGTATCTCTGTGACCTCAGACACCAGATGTCATCAGACTGTTTTATGAAGACTGACAGTTTTACTGGATGGTTTCCTTTCCATGTATTTCGAAAGTATTTCGAATCAACCCAAAAAAATCTTAAACTGCAGTATATTAAAAATGCTGCTGGGACTAATGACAAAGTGTACAGACAATTTGCCAGTTCAGAAAGATTAACATCTTGGACGGTAATGAGTTAGCATCTTAAATTATCTTGAATTAACATAGGAGGGTGTCAGTGATACTGAAATGCTTGTAAATCCAAAGATGGTGATTTATGTATTTGGCAACAAAATGCCTGTGTGTGTTTTGTGTGGTTTTGTGAACTCCAACCTCCTTTTCTTTGAGGTTTTGGGCCCTTTTTTGCCAGCTCAGCCTTCAGAGGGGACGTTGTCATCAGTGGAGAACTGAAAATGGTGAATATAAAGAGGGGAAAACGTCAGAAAAATAAAGAGTTGGGGAAAGAACAATATAAATAGACGTCTGTTACTGGAAATAATAAAAATATAGCATTTTCCATTGTGGTAACTGACTCATCAATAATCAGAAGCTTACAATAGGTCTACTGAAGATAATTCTGGCAAACGACACAATCAAACAAAGAGTGAATTCTTCCCTATAAAATGCTATCAAATGATATCCTGCCTGAATATCTTTTATCCCAGCACCACCTGACCATGATCAAGTGCTTCTCAGAGGTAAAAATTTGAGTGTGGTTACCTGGGCATGACTGAAAGTTGCTCTTCAACAGAGAAGCTCTTTGCCATCCTTAAGCAGAGTTCGTCCAGTCTGACACCATTAACCACTAAAAGAACGACTGAAGTCTCAAACAGAGAAGACACCAGACAACGCATCTGACCAGAGAGAGAGAGAGAGGATGAGAGTAGTCATCATGTTATACTGTGCCTCACACACACATTACTTTCCTACCAGAATGGAAACCGCAGCCAAACCTCGTAAAAGCTTTACATCTTAAATAATCCTGGCTTTTTGAAACCGTAAACTGCTAATTGCAGGGCTGTAAAAATACCGAAGGTGCAATACATGTGAATGTAGAGCAGTTTAAGGTTAACTGTTGGGATTGTTAAAAAAAGGAGCTTTTCTGAAGGAGATCATAATAGTTTGTCATAAATGTGGATGTTCATTGTTAATAAAAAAACATTATGCAACAGTCAGAAATTCAATCAATCAAATTTATGTGCAAACACAAAATTTGTATTCAATTTCAATTATCAGAATTTGACTTACGCTGCCATCAAGTCCTTCAGAGATCACCCATGAGCCTGCTATGGAAATGCTCAGGTCACCTGCAAGGACAAAAATAGCTACTAAACACTTTCAAAATTCATGTTTTGAGGCCTTTAATGACTAACCTATATACTGTGTGTGTGTGTGTGTGTGTGTGTATGTATATATATATATATATATATATATATATATATATATATATATATATATATATATATATATATATATATATATATATATATATATATATATATATATATATATACTGTAAAAATGCTGGGTTTCACACAATGTATTTGTGTTGAGACAAAATGAAAAAATTACTTTTTTATTCCATTTTACTAGGGCTGCACAATATATTGTTTCAGGATCGATACAGCAATGTGCGAGTCAGCAATAGTCACATTGCAGGGATCTGCATTGTAGTCAGGATTATAGTTGATCAGACATTACTGTTAACACCATAGAGGAGTAATTTCACATTTTAACCTTTGAGTGAAAGTTTATTATTTGCATGTGTTTTTAAGGCCTGGCTGTAACATTTTTGAGCAAACTTGAACATTTAAGCACAATAAATTAAACATTTGTAGCTTAAAGGTTAAGTGTACATTTGTACTCAATTAAAATGATATAATGTTATTATTATTATTATTATTATTATTATTATTATTATAATACAGTGATTACTTAATTTCTGCTTCTGGATACTGTCTGACTTTCCAGGAAATCATAAATCTTTACTTATTTGCATCTTCTGTCTGTTGTATTTAACTATGCTTGTCATTTTAAAATGATTTTATGCAGATACGCTCCCCTCCACAATAATCTCAATCTTTACAAGATATTCAATTCATCTGGTGAAATTGCATTTATAATGCAAAATATATTGCAGTGAATAAAAACATTGCAATGTCACATTCTTCCAATATTGTGCAGCCCTAAATTTTGCTAATTTAAATGGTTGCCTAAAAAAAAACCCTCGATAATTGTGTTGTGTCAGCTCATTTTAAATAAGTAGTTTTCATTTTAAATAAACAAGTCAAGTAAATTGGTTTATCATATATTAAAAATGAGTATCTCTGAAAACTAAACTTTCTTAACACTCAAGACACTCAAGCATTGAAACTGGCATTGTATTTTCCAAAAGAAAATCAATTCTGCAAATCCACTCATTATGTCTAAGCTTGCAAGATTTTGCAAAAATAATCGTTAACAGTACAATCCATATACACTGGCTTTCTGTCACTTTTTAAAGTTTAAAGTAAAACATAAAGGGGTTTGTTGTACAACACACAAGGCTACACACTCATTTATTTGCATTACATTTATGCTATTTAAATTAATGCTGAGCAGAAACTGAGATAAAAATACAACAGGTCAAACATCTGCTTGAAAAATAGCTTCATTCCAAACTAAAAAATGTGTTAAGATATAAACAGCAGGTCATGTGGTATTTTAACGTGTCCTAATATTGTGTTGAAATCCCTTACAACAGGTTTAAATACCTCTAAAATTTGAAAACATTGTGATTTTGTCATAATGCACATTTAATATTACAGTCATTTTTATTGATTTTGATATGATTTCCTTGAATCAATTCAGAGGTTAAGGTCTGTAAAAATGGCTATATTTCATAAGTCGACTTTGCTCTGATTGGTCAGCTGGCCAAGTCTGTTTTGATTGGTCTTTCAGTATCAATTTTGCATCTGAAACAGAACAATCAGTTCAAAGTGTTCCTATACATGTCATGTGCAGGCAGGGATTATGCAAATACTTTTCTTTGATTGCATTGGCATAGATTAGTGGCTGGCAAAAGATTAAAAAATATATTGTTAAGGCGATTCAAACTCAACTCTTTGAGAGACAATATCTTCATTTATCATTCACCTTTTGGATCAACATCTTTACAGATTGTTTATATTAAAGAATAGCTATTATAAACTGCAAATAATTTTTTGTTGTTGTTGAAAACCCATATGACCTGCTCTTTAAGTGAAAACGTATGATGCCTTTGAGTGGAAGAAAGCTGAGAAGCTCTGAAGTATCCAGGTCAAGCAGACAGAGCCCATCTGAACTTCCGATCCACACATAACTTCCTCTACGGAAAAAGAACAAAGACGAGACTGTTTGCCAAAAGACACTACAAAAGATCTAAGGCCTGGTTAATGTCACAGAGTGCAGAAGAAAAAAAGAAAAGAAAAGGAAAAAGATCTGTATTGTACAAGGAATTCAGGCCCGCAATGCCACAGAGTCTCTAGCACAGAGAACATTTATGAAAGGCTGTCATATTTAATTGAGTCTACAGTTGGAGAATCTATGATTAGAGACTTGAACCTGCTGCAATAAAAGCTTGATTTAGGTCAGGCTTATTGCAGTCAAACCATAAAGTTGCAAGGGTCACCTCCGTGGTTGACTATACTAAAGTTTTTGGGTTAAAGTTTTTTGCAAGATAGATTACAAATTTCAACATATAATTTCTTGTAATGCGAAAGCTTGCAGGTTAAACTTTGACTCCAGGGATGAAACGGATTACATAACCTACAAGGCCAACAGCTGCAGTGATGTGACAAGCATCTTGGACAGCATGAAACCATAAAAGGGGTAAAATGACTTCCTAATTGGAAATTTCCTGCTATGACCATAGAAAAATCAGTTTCAGTGAGTTTTTATGCCAATGAAGACAGGTGTAGAATGCACTGTATCACCGCTATATAAACAACACAACATTACTTCTACAGTAACAACTCAAATACAGTATAATCTTAATATTTGTAACTGTACTTATGAATACAATTCGATTACATTTTGAAAAGCTATGAAAAACAGCCAAACTACAAGCTATAAAAACTTTGTAATAATGTATAATTTAATTAACAAAATATAACATCCAAATAAAAATCAAGCATTTTATTAGGATACACAAACACTCATTAGTCTAAGGCAGAGATGTAAAAACTAAGGCTTGAGAGCCTAAGTTGGCCCATGGTAACCTTTGATTTGGCCCACTATCCCATCTGAGAAGAGAGGGAGAATGATGGGGATTGTTCAGAGATTGGCATTTCAAATGTAACCTTTTTTTTGTTTGTTTTATTGTTAAAAGCAACATAAATGCTACGTTTCAATTAAAAATTGATAATGAATTTGATTTAGTTTAGATGTACATACTGTCAGCTGATGGATAGACAATGCAGAGACTTTGGTGAGCAAATCAAAGGCAGATTCTGCTTGATTAGTGGATTCAGCATTGAACGCCACTGTTTTTATTACAAAAAGGTTATACTGCATCAGTTAATACTGTTAAAAGCAATGTTTTTTATTTATTTATAAATATTAGGAAATACATTTGGAAATTACCCATGGCACCTTTGATGTAATATAAAGTTGAAGTCAGAATTATAAGCCCCCCTGAATTATTAGCCCCCTGATTCCCCCCCTCATTTCTAATAACTTATTTATTTTATCTTTGCCATGATGACAGTAAATAATATTTTACTTGATTTTTTTCAAGACACTTCTATACAGCTTAAAGTGATATTTAAAGGCCTAACTACCTGTAGGTTAATTAGGTTAATTTGGCAGGTTAGGGTAATTAGCAAAGTTATTGCATAATGATGGGTTGTTCTGTAGACAGTCAGAAAAAAATAGAATTTTTGACCTTAAAATTTTATTTTAAAAATTGAAAAACTGCTTTTATTATAGCCTAAATAAACCAAATAAACCAAATTTTCTCCAAAAGAAAAAAATATTATCAGACATACTGTAAAAATTTCCTTGCTTTGTTAAACGTAATTTGGGAAATATTTAAAAACTAATAATAAATTAAAGGGGGGTTAATAATTCTGACTTCAACTGCAGTTTGGTATATTTATCTTCGGCCCTTGGCTCATAATGATTTTTGGCCCTTTATACAAAAAAAGTTTGGGCACCCCTGGTCTAAGGGAAATACAAATCTAATGTAATATAATAAAGTAAAATAAAAATAAAGTAATATAAAAAACTAAAATACATTAAAATATAATAATGTTATACAAAATGCATAAATTAAATTAAAATGACTTAAACAAATAAATAACAATAAACTAAACCACAAAAACTAAATAGAGTAAAATGGATTTTGATTTTGAACATATTAATATAAAATAATAAATAAATATTTATTTTATTCATTGATTTAATTACATTTTAATACAAACTGATTAATAAAACATGCATTAAAGCAAACAAATGTTTAAATTTCTATATAGATAACTTTTACATTTTCATTCTTGAGATCAATGACATAAAAAAAAATAAAAAATTTGAAAACCTATTGACTGTTGAAAAGCATGTCGTGAAAATTTAATCTTGTGACAGTCCTATTACAAAACATACAGTACCATTAAATCATTTCTCAGGAGCTCAATCAGATAAAGGTGAACAACAAAAACAGACCAAAGACAGTACCTCTGCTGCAAGCTAGCATGGTTAATCTTTGGTGTCTGTGGCCAGATTCTCAGTACAGGCTTTGCTGTCTCGACTGCTCCTCTCTCATCACACCGAGCCGTTCCTAGAAAAGTACACAGATGAGGCTCCCGAAGATCTTTTTCACTTCAAACAGATGTATTGTTTCCACAGTGAGATAGGCATGTGAAAACAGTAGTCATATGTAGTCTGAAATGTGGCTTATGGTTTTACTAACCATCTGTTCTACTTTGAGGAGGGCTGATCATCCGGAGGTTTCTCTCATGCTTTTGTTCAAGTTTTGAAAGGTCCAGTTTTGTCACCAAGCGACATTTGTGGTCCACAGGGAGAGTGTAGCACCAAAGCTTGAATCACAATGAAAATTCAGTTAACACAGGTGCTGTACTGTATGAAATACAGAGGTCAAAGCCTGTGTTTGTGTGTTTATGTGTGTGTGACTGACCTGTCCATCACCAGATCCTGTGATGAACTGACCATTTTGCTTCATGAAGGACAGACTTAACAGTGGATATGCTGTGAAAATAAAATGTAAGCATCTTCAATTTCTCTACATTTACAGGCTATAATGTGTGAAGAAACTCAATTTCTGTTGTGTAAATATGGTGCTAGATTTTACACACTTACCTGACAGGACAGCAGATTCAAAGAGGATACCCCCCTTCTTCACATCCCATATCTGGTATATATAAAAAGTATTAATAATTTAGATAAACATATATGAAAAAATAAGAGTTAAGTTTTGCTGGTTTGGTTTATTCATTCATTTTCTTTTCAGCTTAGTCCCTTTATTAATCTGGGGTCGCCACAGCGGAATCAACCGCCAACTTATCCAGAATATGTTGTACGCAGCGGATGCCCTTCCAGCTGCAACCCATTACTGGGAAACACACACACTCTCATTCACACACATCCCCTACGGACAATTTTTTAGCTTACCCAATTCACCTATAGCACACCTCTTTGGACTCTGAGGGAAACCGGAGCACTGGGAGAAAACCCATACGAACACAGAGAGAACATGCAAACTTCACACAGAAATGAAAACAAATTCAGCCGAGGCTCGAACCAGCAACCTTCTTGCAGTGAGGCGACAGTGCTACCCACTGCACCACCGTGCCACCCTGGTTTGGTTTATAGTTCTCTTAAACCAAAGGTGTCAAACTCAGTTCCAAAAGGGCCGCAGCTCTGCACAGTTTAGTTCCAACCCTAATTAAACACACCTGATTAAACTAATTGAGTCCTTCAGGATTGTTTGAAACCTACAGGTAAGTGTGTTGGAGCAGGGTTGGAACTAAACTGTGCAGGGCTTTGGCCCTCCAGGAATTGAGTTTGACACCCCTGTCTTAAACCATTACTGACATTTTCTTAAAATAAAAATGTTCATTCATTCTTTTTTTGGGGCTTAGTCTTTTAACTAATCTGGGGTCACCAAAGCGGAAATAACTGCCAAAATAAAAATTTTGTCATTCAAAACAATACTTTAGGGGGAAAGCCATGATTACCAATCACAACAAATTACAACATTTAATTCTAAAAGAATTAAAACTAATTAATAATAATAAAAAAGAATTGAAAACTTTTAAGCTTTTATTCTAGCCGAATACATTTGCTAATAAACATAACATATTTTAATCATGGGTGACTTTCATGAGGTGAATTTTTCAAAATGTCAAAATAAAAATATAGTAAATATATTTATTTGAAGAAATTTTGGAAGAAATATTGGATGTCATAAAAGTGTCATATAAATAAAATGTGTTATTATCATTAGCATTATTAATTATCTTTACTGTCACTTCATCAATTTAATGTATTCTAATAACTACTTTAAACATTTTTAATAGACACTGGATTTTAAATCCATCTTTAAAACAATTATAGACTGTTGGTTCTCCCTGTTTACGTCATATCTGCACCTTAAATGTTCTGTCCTCTGAAATTGAGATGAGAAGATTAACATCCCATGGACAAAACTCAGATGCTGTCACAGGACCAAGATGAGCTTTCAGCACTCCAAGTACTTCCTCTCTCTATTGGAAACACACACACAGAGGGTTTGTTTTACTTAATGTGACATGTCTATAGTTTCATAATTTAAAGTCTTTTACTACAGTACATAATGCAAAAGAAAGCATATATTTAAATCTGGCTTAATCAAACAGATTTTGAATGTGATCCTCCAATTCATTTCTAACTTACAAAACAGAAGCCGACTATTCAGAATTGTTTTGTACATTAATTTACTGCTGGTTTCAATGTTATCTCTAATATTTATGGTCTAGCCAGACAGAATGTTCTGCATGCAGGCTTTGTTCAGCATTTCATCTGGAGATGGGTCAGCAATGACATTTGTTTCCTTTTTACGGTTTCAGCACAACTGCTTTTGTTTTTAGAATTCGGTGAATAAAAATAGTTTATCTCATTTCATACCTCAGCATTCAGTAAAACCACCCTGGAGCCAGAGCACGCCGCCACTTTCGCACTCATTGGACACAGCGACAGATAAACCACCCTCCCGAGCAACGTGCCAACAACCCTACCTGAGGCAATTCCACCTGGAACACAGATGTCATGTTTGGGAGTTGAGACCAAGAAAGTGTGACTGACAGAGAATAATGACTGCATTCAGAGTAAAGCATTATTGAGTGGTGCCGTTTTATATATCTGGATAAATTTAACTCCAGACTTTTTCAATCTGTTTTTGAATCGAGGACTTTGGGAGTTTATTACCTTCTTTGATTTGTCTGTAACAGCGATTGATGTCCCAGACAATAACATAATCTTCAGAAGCACTGCAGAGGATGGGTTGATCTCTTTCTGTCCCAAACACCATAGCAGACACATCACCATGGTGGCCGGTCAGTTCCAAGGGAGGCTGTAGAAAATGTTAAAATGACTTTTTTTTTATTTCCTATTATGTGATTCAAAATGGAAATAAAACATATACACCAGCCACTTTATTAGGTACACTAGTTCATTGACACAAATATCTAGTCAATATACAAATAAAATATTCAGAATAGGAAAGAAAAGTGATTTAAATCATAAAAGCAACTCTTAAAGGGATAGTTAACACAAATATGAAACTTAAGGGGTTGTAAACATTTCTCTCTTGTGTTAAACACAAAATAAGATAATCTGAAAAATGTTGGGAAAATCCATTGACATCCATAGTAGAAACAAAAGAAGAAAAAAATACTATTTAAGTGAACATTTCAACCTTCTTCAGTATATCTATAGAATTATTTAGATCTGAAAAAATATGTTTTACCTGTTTATTTAATAGTATAATAATGGTTTTAAAATATAGCTAATAAAAATAGCATTTTTCAAGGCAAATTATTTATTATAATTAAACTCAACAACAATATAGCATATAGTATATCTTTTATAGTATTGTGCGGCCCTAGGTGTGATGGATATCTTCTTAGCATATTTTGGGCTCATTAGTAATCATTTCACCAGCCTTTATTGTAGGGATGCAGAGATGAAAGGGATGATAAGGGAATAGTGGGACGCAGAGAAAGGGAAGAGTGAGACTCAAGAGTGGGGGTACCGTCTCTGTAATATTTTGGTAGAGGGATTGGACTCCCCGATTCAACCTAGAGAATCGGAAAGAGGGGTATAGAATTGTTAATGGAAAGCGAGGAAATAGAGGGAGGAAGGGAGGGAGGGGTTGGGTTTGAGAGAACGGGAAAACAGTGCTAGAGGGCTGGTCTGCCTTAAATAAGTTTTTAGGGAATAGGTAATTGAAAAAATAATACATTTTTGATAACATGCCATGATGAATTAAAGCAATAGTGGAGGACAAATGTGATAAAATCCAGTAAACTCAAGGTTCCTATGAACTGATTGGTGAGACCAGATGTACTATTAGTGCACAATAACCTCCAGGTTGTTGATTTTGTTTTCATAAATCCTAATATTCTTGTCCTTCCATGGGATGGCACAATGAGAAGGACAGCACGCCAACTGAAGATGGGAAACCGGCTTACTGCAGGTTACAGAGAACCTTTCAATAAAATACTGCTCTGAGGTCACATCAGCCATGCTGTCTCCAACATTCCCCTGTAACAGACAATGATAAAGTCTGGCTGAGAAAAAGTGTTTAGATGTTTTGCAGAGCAGATAACAGCTAACGTAGCAAACTACTATTATTACCGTTAGCTAACGTTAGCACCTCAGACAGGTGGTTTTCTGAAGATTAACGTTAGACTTTTTTTTTTACCTTTACTCGAATGTTCAACGTTTTTTGAATTTGTGAGACGTGAAAAAAACATCAGCAGCAAAACTTAATTAATTAATTCCGTTTATCATCACTCACCTGAAAGTAAAACGCTCATAAACTTGTGGCGTCTGTGATAGTGTCGCTGTTGCTTTGGAAACGGGACCTACTTGGGACGGCACACCAGGAGGGACAATTAATTTGCACTGTCGGATTGCGAGTTTCTTTAATTAAATATTTTATTCATTAATAAATGCATTGCATGATATAAATGCTGTGTCTATGGTTTAATACAAACTGTTATCTGATATTCACAATGACAATTGTAATATGAATACATCTAATACAGAACAAGTAACTGGTTATTTGCCTGGATTGCCTTAATTTTATATATTTCTTATCTTTTGTAGTGCAGCCGGTCTCATACCTCAGATTTATTATTTAAACAAGCTGTCCAAACAAACACCAACCTTTAGGAAACACGATTGGGTCCAGAAGCCAGGCAAATAATCTTTTATACAGCAGTGCCCTCTGGTGGTAAACTGCAGCTAGACAGTAGAAATGTACGCTTATTGGCTTATTTATAAGCATGACAAACAATTAGGAAAAATATATACATTTAGAGAGAACAACAAGCAGATGCCGAAGATGAACAGGTTTTTTTAGTCAAATAAAATAGAAAACAACGATTTTCCATATAGCAAACAACGTTTTATATGTCATACAAATTCATTATTTTTACAATGTTTTGTACAAATAGACAATCCTAAAACAATTCACACAATTACTCTTCGCGAAAAAATAAACTGCATTAAAAAAGTGTGCTTAATCCAATCTAGTTGTTACATATGCTGAATGTTTTCACCAAATAAAACGAGCTACGAGTCCACGCCCACATCAGTTCTTCGCCAATAGATCTTAGACAAACACACCGAGTTATCCAATCATCAAAGCGTTATCAACATATACATCATATAGGCCACGCCTCTTATAGTCATTGTCCAATGAAAATGTCGCCTTTGGTCTGTCAATCAACTCTGCCAGCCCAGTTTCTCTGACGGAACGGAAGCCTAGATGGGGCAAACCAGCCCATCCGGATAACAGAGACAAACTTGGCAGCGAGCGGCTGAACTGGTCGGATCTTTGTTCTTCACAGGCAGTCTATCAACCTCTTTATACTTAAGCGTATCGTCAGTTATATGTCTCGCGTTTATATCAAGATTATAAAAAGCACCGCTTCCCTCGACACGCAGCTTTAGCACAGCCATATAACGTTACTTTCTGAGCTAGCATATTTTCCTCAGTGTTTTTAGTTCATTCTTCCCCCCACCGACGAGGTTTTATTGGACCAAGATAGGCGGCGCGGGCACCAAGATGTCGAACCGGATGGTGTGCAGAGAAGCGAGCCACGCCGGCAGCTGGTACACGGCCTCAGGTAGAGCCAGAGACCCGAGAGCGGCCCGGGCCTGAGGTCCGGTGTCCTGCTTACTGTGTGTGAGAGTCTGGAAGTGTGTCAATACATAGTGAGCTGCCTGCTCAGACAGCAATTCTGACCGCTCCTATGATGACTAGGATGCTACCTAAGTAGAAATCTCAGTTGGGTTTCAGTCACAGCCCTTTAGATCAGCTGGGAATTATTAAATAGGTGTTGCTAAAATTGTTTAAAGACCGCAGGGTGCGTTTCATAACGTGTAGCTTTTTTTCTAAATTGACAGTCGTTTATTTTGTAATTGTGTTTTAAATGTATAACTGAATGATAGTAGCTTAATTTTGCCATAGTAACGTTATCACTTTAAAGGGATTTCACTTTGCTCAGCAATAAGTCTAAATCTGCAATCTCTAATGGGTGTTGGTCATAAAATGTCGTTTATTTTATCCCATGTGATTCTTTTATAAAGTAACTTACTTTAAATGTTGGAAACGAATTCGAATTGAAGTTAAACTACTTTAACTTTAATTTAAAGGCCACTATCTAAGTTGTCAAGACTGATTCAGTCATATTTTACTTCTTTATTTATTTATTTATTTTGTGTCTAGTATATACGTGCATTTTTTCTGTGTAAATCAGCAGATGAGAACAAAAACAGGCCAGCAGTTAGCGGGTTAGCCTGTAGCTAGTGTGTATATTTTTGTGTGCTTGTGTATTTTCTTACACAAGACAACTACACAAACTAATACCACAGATTAATATACCATCAACGCTAACTTCACCCAGCCCTGCTTTGCTGGATCAGTAAATCCATACTGATGAACTTCTGTCGCTATTCATAAGGCTGGATTTACCCTGCTAACGGCTAAAGCTATTTGATGAAGTATCTATGACAGCTGTACATGACACAAGTGTTTTTAGAATAAATAAAATACAGTTTTTATGCTGACGTCATTTAATATTGTTTAATGTTACATCGCTCGGTATTTATTTGGTTAGTTCCATTCCAGTAAAAACAGAGAGCACAGTCACCACATTAAAGTCTGTTGAGGGCCGGTGATGTATTTTTCTTTCATGCAGTAACAAAGGATGCATGACAAAAGCCTAGTACTGCACACACTCTAGATCACATGTGTTTACACTAGCCTGCTAGGCTTTAAATCATGACCTGCATGCTGCCACTGGCATTAGAGATCTTGTTTTGTTTGAAACACCCATTTTTGGATATTTTGTATTGTATATTGTAAAATATTGTCTATTTTAATAAATTTAATACAATCTATATTAGGTAGTAAAATTTACGTAGAGAAATGTGCCATACATAAATATAAACATCCTCAGGCTGTTATGCCTTGATTTTTAACATGCAGATTGTAACTTAACTGGATAATAATGGAAATAAAGTGATTCTATTAAATTCTATTTATAGATCACAATGCAGTGTTGGGATTGTAAATGAGTTATTCCACAAAATATTGATAAAAATATTGATTTCAAAACTGTTCTGTAGTAAAAACATTGGATTTGCACCATATAAAATGAGCATAAATATGGCATTCGTTTGCTATTTTGACCAATTTTCTTTTTATGCAAGAATCATATTATTAGTAGCAGGGTTCAACACTAAGGATTTTTTCTACTGGCCCGATTCAACCAGTGGTTAAGATTTTTACTTGCCCTGCCAACATTTTCACTGGTCCCACCAAAAAAAAGGAAAAGTTTGCAGGTTTTTTTAGCCTCTTGTTTTAAATTTTGTGTAAAAAAATGTGTTATAGAATTTAAATATTTAAAAAATGTTAATGAATGTATAATGAGCAAATCGCCGCGCTGTACCCATGTAAATGTCTGCTTCCAAGACATTCTTTTAGCCTCATAATTTGAAGTTGCTGTCACTTTGCTGCACTGGTATTTACCAGGTTACAAAAAAATGACTCGCAACATGAAATCAGATAAGAGGAACCGAAAAGCAATATGGTGTTTACGACATCATAGAGAAGGTAGCATTTAAAGGCTTAAAAGCACAACCTGTTTCTTGATTTTAAGACTGTATCCATACGCAATTGACAAATAGTCGCAGGCAAATTGAACTTGCGACAAGGCAGCACAGATCGTAACAATTCTGTCTACTGTTCCGAGAGCCTCGCACACTGGCCCCGGGCCATAGGGCAGTCCTTGTTGTTGAGCCCTGAGTACAATTATTTACTCAGTAATTATATATTAATTATAATATAATAATAATTCATAAATCCAGAAAAACTGAAAATAAAGTGGTCTCATTCATTTCCATACTGACTTGTCTGTTTTTTTAATGTGTGCACAAATACAGAATAAATAGTCTCCTTGGTTGTCATTTGTATTAGATAAAAAAAGCCACCGAACCCTCCAGATATTAGTATCCAAATCAACCATTAAAAATCCATATTCGCCCAACGCTAAAATGAACATGTTTTCACATTCATCAATATTCATTCTTGGCTGCTCTTGAGAATATCATTAGTGATGTAACTGTATGATTCATTGCAGTTTAGAGGTTTGATTAACAATGGTTACAATTTGACCAAATTGCCTGCATTCTTGATCCCTTTTAAAGAATCTGCCGAAGTACATCTGTTGACTGGTTCTCAAAACCGTTATCTTGTCCTGTCTGACTCTGATAAGAAAGTCATTAGAGCAGGCACAATGGCTCTGTATGAGGCTGAAATATTGCAGAAATCAACATTCAGAACAGCCGTTTCACCTATTGAGGCAGTATTTGTTTGATTGATTTATAATTGTATGAGTAATCCTCATGTGAATGCTTGATTATACTGTTGTACATTTTTGTGTTGTGGTTTGTGAATTGAGGGGATACTACTTATACACTTTTTAAATTTTTTTGCAATTAAAGATCATTTATTGTAATGTTCACCTACACATTATAATTACTTCATTTATTCTACTTCATATTGTTTTAAAGCCGGGTCTTAAAAGGTCATACTATATCTTAAATCTCAAAAGCAAAATTTTAGGGCTTAAAAATCTTAAATCTACTGAAATATTTTGTTGTAGGTAGGCATGGGCCGGTATATGTTTCTGATGGTAAGATAACCTTATATAAAAATTTCCCAGTATCACAGTAATATGTTTACTGCTGTAAAATAATTGATTTTTAAATACCCCATTTAACATGATATCTTACATTTTAGAAAACATTTGTAATATTTTAGAACAGTAAACATGTCTGGCTACATAATTAAAACAAACTATTGACTTCTACTATCTTCATTAGTTTCAAAAACACAGATTTCCTTACAACTCATAAAAATACTTCAAACATCTTTACATCTACCTTAGAAACAGTATAACAAAATCTTTTTGCGGTTTTAATAATTTGACTTTTCCACACCGCGGTAAATCTTGAAACCGTTTATCATCCCATGCCTAGTTGTAGGTCTTTAATTCTTTTTTATTAGGTCTTAATTTTCCTTTGTATAGCTGTGTATTTTCCTCATGTATAGCTATCCGGCCAATAACAACCATACAAACACCAACAATCCCAATCTCAATAAAACCCTTAACCTTTTATCAAAAATAGCATTTAATTACTTTCCCTACAGTAACCATTATTTTCTGCTGAGTATACTGATCTGGGATATATATATATATTATATAATTATTGTAGACTGAAGCAATTGAAAGCTATGTTTTGTTATATTCTTGGTAAGGGTTTTAGGGTTTGTGAATCAATATGTTTTTTTTGTTTTCAATTTTCAAATATATCCAAACAAAATTATTATTATTGTGTTAAATGTATTAAATTTTAATATTTTTTTTTTGAAATGGCAAGTGAAAATCTTTTCTAACTGAGATATTCTAAAAAAACATATCCTTAGCATCTAGCCCTGTAAAAGTCTAAAATTTCATTCATAATGGTCTTAAAAATGTCTTAACTTATACATGAACTCTTGGTTCATGTATAGCTACCCAAATGGCAATTAACACCCATACTCCCAACAATCCCAAACTCAATAAAACTTTTTCTTTAAAAATAGCCTTTAATTACTTTCCTTATGGAGCATTTGTTTAGAAGTTCTCAATTTATTTACTGTTGAGAACACTGAACTGACATTTTTATTATTAAATTATTATTATTGTCTTAAATTATAATCATTTTTGATAGGTCATGTGAAAATCTTTTCTGACTGGGATATATATAAAAAGATCCTTAGCATTTAGCCCTGTATTAGTCTAAAATTTCATTCATAATGGTCTTAAATTTTACTTTGTGAAACCTGCAGAAGCCCTGTTTATGGGTTTCTTTTTTTCTAATGAATACAAAAATAAATTGAAGAATGCCAGTTGCTGGGACCCATCGACCTCTAAAAATAACTATGAAAGTCGAGGAGCCCCATTATTTTTTTTAATATATATTTTTTTTTGTTAAAAAAAGTCATTCAAATAGGTTGAAAACATAATTTTATTTTGTGGAAGTGCTGTTTTAATAATGGCAAAATAGTAGATTTTTTGAAAAGCCAGAATGTGTATTTATTACATATATAATTTATTACAAGTATAATTATTAGTCATAAAAATATGTGCACATCTCAATTGTCCTAAATCTTTTAGTTTTGACTTTTACATGGTCTTTTTTTCAAAGTGATTTTGTCAAAGTGTCCCTTAAAATATCAGTTGTAGGTTATAAAGTCAGACTAGAAATACTTCAATTGACTAAATAAAAACATTTCTACATAATATGACAGTGTATAAACTACATTTATAAGACGATAAATAATCTTCCCAGCTTTCGTGTAAAAAAAACAATCTCCATGTTTCTTATTGACAATTTTCCTCTCCTTATATTTAGGATCCCAGCTTAACGCACAACTTGAGGGCTGGTTATCTCAAGCACAATCTATAGCGGGTCCAGCCAGAGCCATAATAGCACCGTAAGTGGAATGAAACCAGAAAAACACTTTCACTTGTATTTCTGATGTCTCAAAGGACTGTATTTTGCAGGCACGCCGGCTACACTTACTGCGGTGCGTGTGCCGCTCATGCCTACAAGCAGGTGGACCCCTCCATCACGTAAGCATTTTATTTTTTACTTTGCATTCTCTTGACGTAGCTGTATTATTGAGTTTGCCATGGGGAGAGAGGGTAACCGCAGCGCTGCTCTCTCATCCATCAGTCGGAGGGTGTTCATTCTCGGCCCCTCTCACCACGTGCCGCTGTCTCGCTGTGCCCTCTCCCCCGCCGAGGTCTACAGAACGCCACTGTACGACCTGAGGATCGACCAGAAGGGTAAGGAGTCTCATTTTTAGGCCTGTCACAATAATCAATGTATTGACTTATTGCATGGACATGACCTCAATGATTTTTGGTGATGCAATATATATCACCCATACATTTTAGCACCCATTATTATATCTCTATCTCTATTGGAGGTATCAGTGTCAGAATGGTTAAAATGCACTGAAGTATTTGCTATAAATTACTTTATTATATTTTTATGTGGATGTCTGTCAACTGAAAATAGATCTGGAAGCAGATATCGCAGCCTCTGTTACTTTTTACCTCGCACTTTTTTTGTTAACATTTCTTATATTTAATTAGGATATGTGTTTTCACATTCTGATTTCAATGCCTCATTGTAAAATTGTTTAAATGACTATAATTAAATGAAATATTTATAATAATAAAATAAGTTGTGTTGTGTGGAAGAGTGTACTTGCACTGTGATGATATTATATTGTCATTCTGGCATTATATAATGAGGGATTCAAAATGACAATAATATCGTTTATCGCAATATGTTTTGGTGCAATATATCGTACAACACAAAATAGATATCGTGACAGGCCTACTCATTTCCTCCCTGCCCGCTCTCGAACCAAAACCTTGGCAGGATTAAATGCTGACTGAATAACAATGCTCAGAAAAGGTGTCACCCAGATTGTTTTTTTACTTCAGGCTCATTTGCTTTCAAACGGTGCTTTGGAGAGGAGATCATATTTTGTTATTAGCTTTCCCATAGCCGTTGTAATATTAGACGTGCAATATCAAACAATGAGAGATAATTATTATATGATGCTTCTTATTAAGGAAGCTTTGTGTTATTGTGATTGTCATTGCAACATATCAGTGCAATACACAAAGGCTTTGATTTTCTTCACATGTCTTCTCTGTTTGGCAGTTTACGCTGATCTGTGGAAAACAGGCATGTTTGAGAGGATGAGTCTGCAGACAGATGAAGATGAACACAGCATTGAGATGCATCTGCCTTATACCGCTAAAGCCATGGAGAAGTAAATAACAACCAAATGACATCACACCCTTAGGACATCCAAGATGTGGATGACTTTTGTATTTGAGTTTTTTAGATGCAACTATGATTCTTGGTTATTTATGAAATGTTGGTCATGAACTAACACCACTTTTTTTTTTTTGAATGTGACTTAGTTTCATAGGTTTTGGGAATTACCAAGAACCATAGTTTAAGCTACTGGAGAATTATATGACATGAGCTGTCCTTTGAGAATAATGTAAATGTTTTTATAATTATTTTCTAAAAATTATCACAGTATTTCCTGCCTTTTTTCTTTTAAGTTGGTTGGAATAAAATTTGTTTTCCTTTTAAGAAATGATTAGTTTTTGATTGGCTACAGAACAAAACACTTTTTTTCCCATGGCTTGCCTAGTTAACCTAGTTAAGCCTTTAATTTCCACTTAATACCAGTTTCTTAATACTAGTATCTTGTAAAATAGTATGTACTATCATCATGACAAAGGCAATAGAAATTATTAGAAATTAGCTACGAAAACTATTATTTTTTAAATGTTGTAAAAAAAAATTATCTCCATTAAATAGCACTTGGGACATATTTGAAAATATTTGAAACATTAATCATTTTGGCTTCAACTTGATATAGTTTAGAGACATAAAGAAATGCTTTTATTCTGCAAAAATCAGATCTTTTCTGCAATTTACACAATAATTATTGTTTCAAAGCAGTTTTACAATCAATTGCAATCAAAAACAGAAAAGTTAGGGTTATTAGTTAACCTAACTTTATTAGTTTCTAATAATTTTAATTAGTTACTATTAGCTTCTGCAGTTAAAGTTATTATATATAAACATAGTCTCTGTGTAGGTCATACCTGCCAACACTCCCGTTTTGCCCAGGAGTCTCCTGTATTTCAGACCCATATCCCGCCACCCTCCCGTTTTGTTATTTCTCCCGGAAAAGTCCCATAATTAAAACACCTCCCCTACCCGGGCTTTAGCTTTTTGGTACAGTCTGTAACACCCCCGGATCGTCGGCTTTGTTAAAGTATCCGATTGTAGCCGCTGGCCGATACCCGGTGCATAGTAGTTACTTACCCGGTTCTCAGCTGTGTTATTCAAACACCTAACCCCTGACACCAAGTATTGCTTTGGCATTAATATATTAAAATATGTTTATGTGGTACTTAAGTTTTATATGGTTACCTCTACTTGAGACCTACATGTCTTTGTGTAGGACAGACAAAAATGTAAATGTAAAGAGAGGGAAGAATATTCTTACCAAGGTTTCACCTCATGTCTATGCAAAGGCCATGAGCAGCATTATTGATCCATAGTCCCGCTTTAATGCTCATTTATCTTTGTCAGAACCACTAATTATGTTGTCAGGATCTGTTTACCTAGTGCAGTGCATCTAATTAGTTTGCTGTGATGTGATGGATGTTTAGGTTTTTTTATTTTTTAAATGCAAGAGCCACCAACTGCTTCTATTATTCCATTAAACATTACTGTATATGGGCATAGAGAAGTTAACATTTACTCAGAATGTTTGATTAGACATTTGGATGTTTTTTTTTATCCCAAGCAGAGCAATTAGTTGCCAAGCAACTGTAATATTTCTAAAGGTTTTCAGCATTTTCTCTTCACTAATCTCTCATACCTCTGCAATTTGGGGAATTGAAAGCCCTTACAGTGCTGTTAATGTGAAATGGCCACAGTTTTAAAAACACATTGACAAAAGAATATTTATGATCGTGCAAATGTCAAATCTCCATCTGGGAGTAGACAAATGATTCTTTTCTGTGCTTTTGTTTCTAAAAAACAGCCATAAAGATGAGTTCAGCATCGTTCCTGTGCTGGTTGGAGCTCTGAGTGAATCTAAAGAGCAGGAATATGGCAAGCTGCTAAGCAAATACCTGGCTGACCCCTCCAATCTCTTCATCATTTCCTCTGACTTCTGCCATTGGGGTGTGTGTCCATTTGCACGCTTTAAGTTTTTTTAGCTGTCAAAAGAAGTAGTAAAACGGTCAGTGTCATTTATAGTTTGTAATTTCTTGTTCTTAACATGAGAAGTACTGATGACAAGATGCTGACATCTTGTCAGTGTCAAATCTACTAGGGTTTGTACAGACTGGTCTTTACTTTCTGGTACTAGTCAGTGCTCTGGGTTTGTCATTATTAAGAAATAAATTCAAAAATAAAATGGAAAAAGTATTAAAAAACAATAATAACAATGAGTTAAAATATAAGACAAATGGGTACAAAATAAAACGTAGTAGTAGTAGTAGTAGTTTTTTGTGTATGCAAGCATTGTCTCCTGTTGAATGATTTTTTTTCTGCTTTAAAAGTATTGCCTGACATGCTTTTTTAAAACCATAATTATGTTGGCTTGAGAAAGCCAACATACTGTTATGCTACTCTGTCCTTGAAAACAAACGTATCTCCTCCTAGGCCGCTCATGCCACAAGGCCCAAATGTGGTCAAAATGTGCCTTCTACATTCAAGATTGTTGCTATATCTCCTCATGCCTGTAAGACTTATTGTTTTTTTAACAAAAAATGTTAAATATTAAATTTTTACAATCCGGGCATATAAAAAATTATACAAGCCCCAAATTTGGCCAAAAGCCGTATTTAGATGCGTTAGATTTTGTTGCTATATCTTTAAGGTTTATCAGACTTATTTTTTTCCAATAAATAATTTTTAAGCATTATTTTTCTGAAAATATGGCAAGCCATTTTTGACTTAAACTATTAAAAATATTTTTTACTGATATGGCAAGCCATTTTGCATTTATCACTTTCACACTTATTAAGCATTGTATTTTCAAAAAAATACGGCAAGCCATTTTTACATAATGTTCATTCCCTTAGTCTCTTTATTAATCAGGGGTCGCCACAACGGAATGAACCACCAACTAATCCAGCATTTGTTTTACACAGCGAATGCCCTTCCAGCAACAACTGTTCAAGTCCAGTTTTTGACACTCATAAAGACTGTCATAGAAACATCGGGGTTGATTAAGATCACTCATATTGCCAAGAAGCTTTGATGTATCATCACTAACCTGTCAAATGTCCCCATAGCAATAAAACAGTATAACCTAGCAACCATTTAAAAATAGCAATATCTCTACATCAGAACATCGTAGGGACCTGGGCATTGGCTTGTTTGACTCATGCTAGCAAATGGGACTTCTGGTGTACTATGCATGGTAACAATGATAATGGAAGCTAAGTGCTAATAACAATTAGCTACATGCTATGAATGATTATCTAAATGCAATAACATATGCTAGAAATGCCTACTAATTATTAGCATTTGATCAAACATGTACACGAGCATTGCCATTTAGGAACTGCTTAGCAACCACCTAACAATGCCATAATTGTTTTAGCAACTGCCTAGCAACGACTTAGCAACCGCCACCATGCTTCCTGCCAACTTCCATTCCTAGTCCTAGCGCAGTCACGTTGGCTTTCTCAAGCCAACATCAAAGTTTATCAATAAACTTTAGGTTCTAGTTTACATATTAAAATCTTTAAGTACATTCCCAACATATGAAATAATTGTCATTTAAAGCTTTATACTTTGCCACTAATATTTAAACCACCATTTGCAGCAAAGGGGTTTTGATCACTTAAAGTCACAAAGAAATATTTTCTTAAAATATAAAAAACAATATTATCGCTTATTTGTTTACACATTTTAGTAAAAATCCGAATACATATTTCATAAATCAGATTAAGTTAAATTTTTGACAAATATATCTATAACCTTATATATTTGTCTCAAATATATGGGGTTGTAGCTATATTTATCAATTACTTATCTCATTCAGACTTCTAAAATATTTTGTGATTCTTCTGATTTGGACTGCAATTTAACTAGGATTTAAAAGGTCTATAAAACATGCCGAGGAACACTGGGTGGCATGGTGACTCAGTTATTAGCACTGTTTCCTCACAGCAAGAAGGTCGCTGGTTCGAGTCTTGGCTGGGCCAGTTGACATTTCTGTGTGGAGTTTGCATGTTCTCCCCGTGTTGGTGTGAGTTTCTTCTGGGTGCTGCGGTTTCCCCTCCAGTCTAAAGACAAGTGAATTTGGATCTTAATTGACCACAGTGTGTGAATGAGTATGTATAGATGTTTACCAGTACTGACTTGCAGCTGGAAGGGCATCCGCTGTGTAAAACATGTTGGAATAGTTGGCGGCTCATTTGGCCTGATGAACAAGGGACTAAGATGAAAGAAAACGAATGACCCTAAAATAAAACCTCACTCTTTTATTCAATATTCAGCTTCTGCTGGAAATTCATCACAACACTTAACTAATATTTGTAGTAACTTCCATTCTGTTCAGCTGGACTTTATTGATCTAATGCTCCTACAATCATACAAATAATAGTTAACTAAAAGCAAAAAAACATATCATAAGCAACATCGTGGACATCTGAGATGCATAGTGTGCTCATTTGTGCGAGGCGAAATTCTTGCAAGCCACTCAAAATGAAGTGTCTCAAATGAATAAGCAGCATGAATCTGGTAAGAAAGATATGCTCATTTTCATTTCTCACCCACAACATCTCAGCAGCACAGCCTCTCAGCCTCTCCATCACTTGCATGAAGCTTGAGAAACACTGCCTAAATAGCCAGCTGACTTCTGTAGCATGGTTTAAATGAAAATGAAGGTCGTTTTTAATACTGTATATTTGTAGGAACACTCACTTTTTTGCTAGTTAAATGATCAGTGATTATATATTTTTTCATCTGTTCTGCAGGTCAGCGTTTCCGTTACACCTACTACGATGAAAGCCAAGGAGAGATTTACAGATCTATCGAGCACCTTGATAAAATGGTAAACTTTTTTTTGTCCTTTGCTTCTGGTTAACTTCCTTAATGTTTGATATATGCAAGCGGTCCATTCTGGTTTGGGATACACGGTGTGCTTAATCCTACTGGTGTTTCTTGAGGGGAGAAAAAAAAGTGAGGAATTTTTCTCCAAGCTAAATAGTCATTGTTATGGTTACTCTGATGTGGAAGTCGGTGATTCAAAGACAAATTTTAATACTTTCCACCCATGACAGTCTATCAAATAGCAGATGTTCTTAGCAACCCAAGCCTAATTAAAGGCTTACCAACTGGGCAAAGCCCTATTGCCTCTGTAGGGTCATTTACTGGACAAGGATTGTGTTTGATCTGCTGCTCCTTCCAGGAAATAGGCAGTCATTATTGTGTACCTGAAAATCCATCTTGCTTTTGCAGAGTTCAATATTTTATATCAAGCAGTTATACTAAACCAGATGTCTACTGCTAAATTTCATCATCAGAGAGACATTACCAAAACAAAAATATTATTAACTGCTTTAATGAGAGCGACTTGTTGATGTCTAAGAAATATATGGGTCAAAGATGAAAAAGTGGTTTTCAAGAATCGTAACAAGTATTGAAAATATAAATAATTTATTATTAATAATGTATTACAATTAGACGTAAATGTGAGCACAATACACCTGTCCTGTACTCTCTTCACTGGCTCCCTATTAAACTCAGAATTAATTTTCAGTAGTTGACATTTACTGTTGTTTGTTTTTAATGCAGTTAATGGTCTTGTGTCTCCATATTTATGTGAGATTTTAAAGGTTCATAAACCTTAACAGATCAGCAGGCCAGTTGTTGCTTGAGGTCCCCAGATCAAGGTATAAACAATGGGGTGATGTTTCTTTTGCAGTGGCAGGTCCAAATCTGTGGAATAGCCTCCCTATAGAAATTCACATTACCACGAATGTGGCACTATTTAAAGAGCCCATATTATACATGAAATAAGGTCATATCTTGGTTGTAAGAGTCTCCAACAACAGTCTAATATGCATGCAAGGTCAAAAAACACTTTCATGGTCTTATAATCTGCATTTATTTTTACCTAATTATCCCAGCGACTCCTGTATGAATCGTCCAGTGATTCATTTGTTCCCAAACCCCTCCTTAGCGCGGAGCTAATCTGCGCTGATTGGACCGATGACAGTCTGTCGCGATTGGTCGACTGCCTTCAGTCAGAGAGGGAAATGGCCAATAGCTAATCAGCAATTTAAAAAGTAATCACAGTTCATACACGCTCGATAGTGTAGGCGTGGACTTTAGCTGCCACACTATGGCCAGTGGATAGTGCCACGGATAACCGAACGAAGGAGACAGTCGTGTACTCGCCATACCACACACACACAAAAACACACACACACCTCCGGATGACAACGCTCCCGCTTCAGCCCGCACCCGCCAGGTTTTAGCCTGAGAACCCACTCCGTTTTCTGCCCGCCGCGCCCGGTCCCGCTAGAGCGGAGAACACAACCAAATATCACCCAGTATACAGTCCAGACAGCCAAGCTGTCTGTATAAAAACACACACACAGCACAAAGTACACAAAGCTCGTTCGTTCGTTCGCTCTCTCTCTCGCTCTCTCTCTCTCTCTCTCTCTCCCCGCGCCAGATTTCTGCGGCGCGGGAATACATTTCCGAATAAATCGCGGGAGCAGAACTCTAGCACGGAGCTCCATAAACAAACAGCACGCGTCGCGTTTTTAACGTGACTTTGCACGCGATAAGATAATATATCCAGTTAACCTGATACAGTACACGCGGTTACAAGTAACAAATCACAACTAAATACATTTGCAAGCTAGAGTCAACGAGGCAACAACTTTAACCGCACGTACTTACACTTGAGAAATGTAGGAAGAAACCCATCCTGACGTCCATCAGTTACTCTTTACTGATCCTTCCTTTAACAAACTCAGATGAAGTATTCTTTGTAGCATGTAGCTTCCAGAAGTTTCCAACTGCTTGGTTATAATGCTGATGTTTCATCTTTGGGTAGAGACTCAATATATCCATCTGCAGTGTGACTTCAATCGACCGGCATGTTTGTGTGCGTGTGTTTGTGGGTGTGCGTGTGTTTGTGTCTGGGTTACTGCGTCAGAGGGCGGGGCCTCAGGTTTGAAATCTCCCGGGTTTGCGCGTGCACGTGAAAAACTTTGTTTCGTTCGTACGTCATGGCGAAACACCTAATGAGTCGGTATCAAGGCGACTCGTTTGAAGCACTATGATTCGACTCTTTTATAGATGAATCAACAGTTTTAAACACTGTATTCTTACAGATTTAAGCCTTAGCTGGATACTTCACTTCACTTAGAGCTGTGTTACACACTACATGGAGGGGAATTTTCAAAAACCCATAATATGGGCTCTTTAAAGCAAAACTTCAAACCTATTTATTTAGAATTGCTTTTGATATTGAGTAGTGCAACATGCTGTTTTTTTGACTCTTGTTTAGATGTTAGACTCTTGTTAGACTCTTGTTCAAAATGTCTTTTAATGTGTAAAGCACTTTGGCAAGCCCCCTGGTTGTAATAAAGTAGTATATATATATATATATATATATATATATATATATATATATATATATATATATATATATATATATATATATATATATATAGCCGATTGATTGATTGATATTACAATCTATCATAAGGATTAAATGATATTCAAAAATCTTGTCCTTAAATCAAATATTTAAAATACAATCAAATTTAGTACTATCCCTTATATTTATTTGCTATATTTTCATAAGTACAGGTCAGAATAAGAATGTTTCATTTTGCATAAATATATTAGTTATTGATTGATAGATTGATGATGAAACATTATTTCACCCGTATTTTGACACATTTAAAAAAAAAGTTGAGACATTAATGTAGATACTTGCATTCAATATGCTTTTAGGTATATAAAGTAGTGCTTGGTAAATATTAATAACAAATAGTCACATTCAAAATAAAAGTTCTTATGGCATAATATTTGTGTGTGCTGTATATATGTATATTTCTTACATATATAAATACACTTATGAAAATGTTTATTTTTATAAATTTTATTTTATTATATTAAATAACAATATTTCAACGTCTTGTATAGTTTTGATGTACAGTTGAAGTCAGAATTATTGGCCCCCCTTTGATTTATTTTTAATTTATTTTATTTTTCTTAAATATTTCCCAAATGATGTTTAACTGAGAAAGTTTAGAAATTTTGTGTGAAATTTTCACACTGTCTGATAATATTTTTTTTTTCTTTTTGTTTCTTATTTGTTTTATTTTGGTTAGAATAAAAGCTGTTACTCATTTTTTAAACACAATTTTAAGGTCAAAATTATTAGCCCCTTTAAGCTAATTTTTCCAATCTAAATCAGGGTTGTCCACACTCGGTCCTGGAGAGTTTAGCTCCAACCCTAATCAAACACACTTTTACACACAAATCAAACACACCAATTAATCAAGCTTTTACTAGGTCTATATCAAACCATTGTTATACAATAACTTGTCTAGATAACCTAATTAACCTAGTTAAGCCTTTAAATATCGGTTTAAGCTGTGTAAAAGTGTCTTAAAAACATCTAGTAAAATATTATGTCTATACTGTCATTCAGCTAAAGATAAAATAAATCAGTTATTAGAAATGATTTATTAAAACTATAATGTTTAAAAATGAAATGTGTTGAAAAAAAAATCTCTTTTAAACAGAAATTGGGAAAATAAACAGGGGGGCTAATAATTCTGACTTCAACTATGTGTTTGGATCACATATACATAATAAATATCTAAAATGCATAAACAGACGTTATGACAAAACAAGCCTTTATTTTGGATGCGATTAATCATTGCCTTGCACTAATATAAATCACCTTTGAAACCAAAATGGCACCATATGCATTAATGTGTTTTCTTTGTTTTGATATTTTTAGGGAATGGGAATTATAGAACAATTGGACCCCATCTCCTTTAGCAATTACTTGAAGAAATATCATAATACAATTTGTGGTCGCCATCCCATCGGCGTTCTTCTAAATGTAAGTACCTCATGAATGATTCATCCGAACGGCTCTGTGAATTTCCCTCGGGACATTTTATTTAGCAAACCATTGTTGACTCAATAAAGCAGAAGCAGAATAATGCAAATAATGGCTAGCCCGTAAGCGTAGTAATTAGTCAAGCACTTAACTGGTGCGGAGCTTTTATTAATGTCATCATTTCTCCCCCCAAACTAATGTCTTTCATTATCAAGCTTTTAAGATTTACTATTGTCTGTGGTCTAAAAGCATCTCTTCATTGCTGATTCTCAGGCCGTGGCGGAACTGAAAAAGAACGGCATAGACATGAACTTCTCTTTCCTAAACTATGCTCAGTCGAGCCAGTGCCGAAACTGGTCGGACAGCTCTGTGAGTTACGCTGCTGGAGCTCTCATCGTTCATTGAGGTGAACTGTCCTTGGAGCCTCCTAGAAGATCGTTTCCCACCATTCCCCTACATCCTTTCCCTGCCTCTTCTATAGGAAGGACATGCGAAGTGTGTCGCAGCTGGGAATCCTCAAACATAGCCCCAATTCAGATGTAACGTTAGATACTAACCTCCTCTTCCTGCAGCTTTTCCTACAGAGGCAACTTGGATGATGCTATAGCTTGAAGTACAGCCGCAGTTTTTTTGGGGTGTTGCAAGGTCAGATTTTTTTGGTTGTGTTTCATATTTTGGATCGTTTAGTTGGGGGTTTTAAGGCAGAATTCGCTTTCGACCCACTTTAGGTGTTCGATGAGCCCTTGTACAATTGAAAAGCAAGACACACTTAAAGTTTAAATAAAGAAATAAAACCATCGGCATTGCACTCTTTTCGCAAGTCTACATATGTTTCACTTAATGATTTGGGAAAAAAAGGAAGTTGACTGTAACATGCCCATGTACACCCTGAGAATTGTAGTAATAGCTACTGCGATGGTCCTGTTGTAGTTTTTTTTAAAGGGCTACACAATACCCACTAACCCTCCACTGTACTGGATATACCAAAAAATAGCTTTTCTTTCATCTAATCTTTTCTTGTAGTCAAATTAAAGTCTTTTTTCTGATTCTTATCTTTTCTTCTGTTTATTTTATTTCTTTACTATTATTTAGCTTTAATATGCATTTGACATGTAATCTCCAAATGTGTGGAAGTATTTAGAAGTGTTTGAAGTCTAAAGGAGGTGTTTTGATTTTGGACAGTTCAGGTGGACCCCTTTCAGACGGCTATGGTGGACGAAACTTGCAAACATTGAATAAATAAATGAGCAAATAAATAAATGAGTAAATAAATCCATAAATGCCTGCATAAAAAAGAAATAAGAATAAATAAATAAATACTCAAATACAGTGCTCAGCAAATATGACCCCACCCCATTTTGTAAATGAATATTTTGATCCATTTCTCAGTGAACATAGGCGATGTATTTTGGTGCATTTCAGCAGAACAAATTTTTTACTAAATAAATATTATTTAATAAGTATATCTTAGTCGCCAAACATATTTAGAAATAGAAAGATAAAACAATTTAATTCAAGCAAAATATTGGATAAATAAATTACAAACTACAAAATTTCAACAAAATTTTATACATTTTTGTGTCTGTTGAATTTTGCTCTTTTTCAAAATGTTATTTAATATTTTTCTATAATATAAATGTGAGTGTACTAATTTTGGACTGCTATCATGTTATTTTGTTAGATTAGCACCAGAATTTACTATGGTACTGACTAATCACATGTATATGCACAAACAAAATATTGTATAGCTTCCTTTAGAATATTTTAATTTAAATTATATATTTATTATATATATATATATATATATATATATATATATATATATATATATATATATATATATATATATATATATTATAGGTATTATAGGTATTATATTATTATATAGGTATTATAGGTATAGGCAGGTATTATATCAAAATATATAATACCTGCATAAATAAATGTATAGAATGAATAGTGCTGGCAGATAAATAGTGAGATAAATTGCATAAATGTTGGGTAAATAAAAATATGTTAAACTTAAAGGTCCACCAACCCCCCCCCCCACCCCCCCTTAGCATTTATTGATTTTTGAATGTAGTTCCGAGTTAACTTTTTTTCAGCACAACAAGGGTGTCTTTCAATCATCAGAAGGCGGTATTTATGCCCACATTGGTTGATCTATAGAAAATCTTTGCCTTCAAATTTAATTTCATTTTCCTTCGGCATAGTCCCTTTATTCATCAGGGGTTGCCCCAGCAGAATGAACAGCCATCTTATCCAGCATATGTTTTTTACACAGTGGATACCTTCCGGCTACAACCCAGTCCTGGGAAACATCCATACACACTCATTCACACATACACTACGGCCAATTTAGTTTAATCAATTCACCTAGCGCATATCTTGGGACCATGGGGGAAACAGTAGCCCTCGGAGGAAACACACACCAACATCGGGAGAACATGCAAACTCCACTCAGAGATGCCAACTGACCCAACCGAGGCTCGAACCAGCGACCTTCTTGCTGTGAGCCACCATGTTGCCTGTTGCCTTCAAATTATTATTATTTTTTTTTAACTGCCTTCTATGATTGACAAACACCCTCTCATTAGCATGTTGAGCTGAGAAAAAAGTAAATATGAAACTATGTTCAAAAATGAATAAACATTTATAATGGGGCAGAAAATCAAATTTCAGTTTAGCATTTTCTCATTTCCCCTACATTCGTGTAATTTCATTATTTATCTGCCTGTCCAAATAATTATTTATATATTTATCTGTGCAAAACTTTGTGGATTTTATATATATTTATTTGCATTATTTTATTTTTTCACAGGAATTTGTGATTTATTTATTTATAAATTTTTTTTTTTTTTGCGTATTTATTTATATATTGTTTTTTGCAGGTTTTGTCCTCCATAGACAGCTTGCCCCATCAACCTTAGATAGTAAGGGGATTATTTAATTGTATTTTGTTTTGGTTATTTGTATTTCACGCAAGTTAGCAGCCATATTTACCTAATAGTGATGCACACCCGTGTAAAGGAACGATTTTTTTTCTGAAAGGCATAAGCGTTACCTTTTTATTCCATCAACTCCAAGCCTCCCAAAGAGCACAATGCAGCAAGTCCTTTTTTTCTTTTTTCTTGTGTAACTATCAGAAGGAAAACAGAAATGCTCCTTTTCAACCTCACCAAGGTTTGAAAGCCTCAAAGCAGATTTTCAAACAGAAATCAAAGCATGTCGTACCATGCAGATGTGCCTTGGGTCAGTGTTAAAACGTTTATTTTTCATCCTGTGTTATCCACTCTCCATTTTGCCCACTAAAAAAAAAAAGACTTGATTTTAGTCTGTCTCGAATCGGTTTTCACTGTTTTTAAAGTAGGGGAAGAGATTCATCGGCTTCACCCAGCACAACACCTGTTCTTGTACTGTTAAGAGCTTTTGTTATGTTAGTACCGTTTATAACTATTCAAAACTATTAAAATAGCAGTTCACGCGTTGTCAAACCAATGTCGGAGTTAATTGAAGCACTCCACATGGGAGTCGTTTTTTGAATCTCAGGTTACATTAAAGCATTACGGAATTCTCGCCAGATATGACAAAGGGTCATGGCAAATGTTGCAAAGAAACAATAAAGTGTAATAATGACAAAAAGTTAATATGCTGTGGTGTTCCTTTTACTCGTCTTAAGTGTTTTGCAATTTCTTTCAGTGTTTGTGACATGTTTATGAGAAAGTTTGTTATTGAAGTGGCCCACATTCATTTAATTGCGCTTCTCTCCCAAGTTGTTGTTTCTCTGCCGCTTTGTTTTGTTTTTAACTGAAAGTTAAACGAATCATTGATGTGTGAGTATTTGTAATCCATGTTAAGTGAAACAATCTAAATGTGTATGTTTAAATGATTTATATGCAGTAAAAGCAATCCTTAACATGCTTCGGTCATTATCAGTCATGGATGTGATTAGAATTGTGCAATTGTTAATGATATAGTATTATTGAGTTCTGATATTTGTACTGAAAGTTTTCACTGTAAAAAGCAATTAGTTAGGGGAGAGCGGGGACGCAATTAACGTGGGACGAAAGTAACAAAGCAATTTTTTTTAAAGCCATGACAACATTTGCTTTCCAGGCTATAACAGCACATACAGCATGCAATCCTTGATGGATCTGCCAAATATCAGCTGATTGCAGGACCGTGTCCCGTGGTTAGGTCTGAATTTCAGTATTAAGTGCAAAAAGTAAATTATTGTAGCGGTTCTTTTTTTCTTACTACAAGTTGTGTTTCTCTTTTCATGTATCACTGGAATGATCAATCTACAGGTTATTTAGTGCAATAACACATCCTTAAGTTTGCAATCTCTGAGTTTTTCAGTTTAAAAGTAAATCAGGTTTAAATGGTTCCTGTGGGGACGAAAGTAACATTGTTATTTATGTCCTACTGCTAATAGACAAACCTTATTTTTCACTACCACGTTACGAGTTTTCAGGGTTTGGACTCATTTGTTTTATATTATATTTAATTTTCAATAATAAAAAATAATATTGAAAAAATCTAGAAAATTTTAACACATCGCATTGTTGGATTGCTTTTGAAACATTTGATGAAAGTGAAATTTACAATGAAAATGCAGTTCAATTAATTTTTTATTTTTTGCAAAAATAAAGGACAAAATATGTTTGTAGTGAACCTTTACAAGGTCATAGTCAGATGTATTTAAAATAAACAAGATCAAGCTAGAATATCTAGAAAATATTGTGTTAATTTTGACCCTCCCATGTGTTTTTTCAACCATGCTGACGGGGTCAAAAGTAACAATGCACAATTTGTTTAAATTGGAATTATTTTGAAGTTGTTCTACATTTTTTCAAAATAGCACCCGATATTGATAGACCACACTTATGAGTTAGTAACCAGAGCAAAAATATATTTCTGTCTAAAAGGTTATCTTTTAAATGAAAATGGTATTTTCTTTCCCGCTCTCTCCTACTTAAAATATGGTAAACAATTGGCTTAAAAGCAGCAAGTTGACTTTACTTTAAAAAGTGAGTAAAGCAATTGTAACTTTGAACTCTTATGTAAATTGAATATACATTTACTTAATTTTATGGCAACGGATCAACGGATCTTGAATTATGGTAAATACATGACATGCAAACTGAATAGTATCTGCTGGTTTTAAACAGAGTAATAATGAAATACAGTTACGTAAACAACCTAAACATTACCCTTATCCCTTACCCAAATCAAAAATACAATAAAAACAAATAAATAAATATTTAAATAAATGAATTAATAAAAAAAAAAAACTAAAAGTAAAAGAAGGAAAAAAAAAAGGTGGGTGGGGATGGGGGTTGCATCTACAAAGAAGGTAAGATCTTGACAAAAGAACTCGCAGGTTTCCACATTTTATAAAATAAAGTCTCTAATGGAGTATTTGCAATAAAGAATTTTTGTGATGCTATTTTGTCACAGAAATTGTTGCAATAAGCGGTAGTATTGAGATCATGCCACTGATTATATAATTATAATACTAAAGCATAATGTAAATAGCCATAAACACTCAAGACACAAAGGCTTTCCATTATTAAGGTCATTTAGATTGTGTAATTTGATGTTAGAGTATGTTAAAAAGGTTGATGTTAAAATGTTAATATACTGTATACACACTTTTAAATGTCCAAATATAAACCTCGACACTGGGGAGGTAGAATGTAAATGTAATAGTAAAATGGCTTTAATATTTGTGAATTTGTAAATATTTATTGCAAAACCAAAAATGATTGAGGTCATGTCCAAGTATTGTACAATTAGTCAATATATTGATTATTGTGACAAGCCTATTTTAAAAGCTTAAGGGTTATTTACTGTTCAAGGGAAAGTGAACTAATCACAGTTTAGGTTTTTTTGTGTAATTTCAAGATTGAGCTTTTAGTCTATGTGGTTTTAGTTGATGCATGAATAAAACTGAAGTATAGGCATTATATAGCTTGCAAATCTCAACTAATAATCACAAGGAGCTTTGTGTTGTATAGACAACATTTGAAGTTCTGTCCATGTTATGAGGGCAATAATAATTAAGAGAATGCAGTTTTTAATGCACTTTAGTTTGTATAGGCATATCAGTTCAAACATTGAGGGAATATGATCATTTCTTCCTCTATAATGCTAGTTACAGCACAAAATAAACATGAATAAATTCTCTCACTATTTCCTTTAGAAAAATTTAAATATTGGCATTATATTAGCCTAAATTACTTATCTTGGTTATGAAACTCACTGTTTAAATAAATAAAAAAAAAAAAGACTAAGGAACTGAAATGCAATTTAAAAATGATAAAATAAAGATTTAGATGTCATTTTAAATGCTGATTATTATATGTAGAATAAAATAGGTCGGGTTCTGTTGTTAAATGCAGAAGTAGTGTACAAGCATTAGGGCTCCCTGTGTAGTTTGAGATGTTGTTTTTTTTATTCCTTAGAAAATTATAAGGATAATTGAATCCACTTAAAGACTAGTTACTAATCAATTATAATTGGAAAATGGACTTGTCAAACCTTCTGTAGGAGAAAGACTGTTTTCCTCTCCATATGACACCTTTTTATAAACATTTAACATTTCACATTGTGCAATTCTGAGTGTGCTTCACTCTGGTAAGTGGGCATGACAAACCATCTGTACTGTCGGAAACACACTCTTTCCATATGCAACAGACACTTTTCTACAAACACACTGTTATATGGACCCTATAAATAAGTTTAGAAAAAAAGCTGAATTAACTTATAGACTTGTCATGGCATCTATATATCACTGCTTTTATCCGTATTCGTAAGTTTAGATAAAAGCATCTGCTAAATGAGTAAATGTAAATATTTGTACAAATTTATCTTAAAATAAATAAATTCATATCTAAATTATATTTATATTTATAAAATTATTTTATATAAAACATATTAAAATATTAATTTTGTGTTTTTATATTTTTGTATTATGTATTAAAAATATTTAAAAACAAAACCTTATTAAACCCACATATTAAGTGCTCACGAATGACAAGTCTTATTCAATTGCTCTTGCAAGCAAAGTCTTATATTGAAAACAGAATAGTCAGGCACTTTTCTGCCAACCTCACGCAATCGTCACATTATCGTGCATGTTTTTTAAATAAGAAGAGCACACGCAGGGCTGTGCATCTGCACGGCAGGCCAGTTTACCTTTTAATTCTGGGTTCTATTCAGCAGAATTCCTGCAGGAATAAGAATTTCCTGTTTATTTTCCATTGATTTCTGTAGATAGCTGGGGCCATAAAACAATCTCAAGCTCTTTAAGTAATTGAGGTGATAGATTTGGACAGAGTGAATGAAAACTAAGTGCAATTATAGACAATCCTAAGGATACATTTTCGTAGCCCAAACTGTGGTCAAATAAACATTAATAGATAGTGGTGAACGCCTTGGAAAAGTTTTGACATTTGAATAAAGAGCTTGTTTTTATTGGCAGAATTGGAAGTAAAACTCTTTCAATTGTGTTTTTTAACTTCTTGCATTGGTTTAAAGTTTAAATTCTAATTCATTTTCTTTGAAAAAGGATTTGTTTTAAATTAGAATTCATTTTTTGTGAAGTCATTCACAAGGGAACATGAGATTGCGGTTCCCAATAATTGGAGCAGCTCAACAAATATATCACTTCATCAATCAGTTCTCAGTTTAGCAGTGTTAACGTTTCAAATGAGCCGTTTCAGGGTGCACCAAATTCATCCGGGACGTCAAGAATTAGTTTTGAACACAGGTGTCAGCTGTGGTGACCGCAAGTTTCTAATATGACTTCAGTGTTGCTCTCTGCCTTACACTATGTTCTCGAACGAAATAAAAAGCTTGTTCCGAATCGAGGTCCTACTTTATACTAGGTGGCCTTAACTACTATGTACTTGCATCAAAAAGATATACAATATACCTACTGTGTTCATGATGTATTATAGAAAACAGATGTTGCTGCTTACACTTTTTCTAATTAAATACTGTAGTCATCTCAACTTAGATCAGTCAAATTGACAAAAATATTAAATTAAACCTGATAACTTAAAATAAGCTAATGTAGCATAAAAACACGTGTTGTCATGACTTTTTGTTATATCATTATTACAGTGTAAGGTGAGGATGGGTGAAAGGGCCATGAAACCCCCCTCTTTCAGTACAAATCTACCTCAGAATTTTTTCAAAAAATACTGCATGATGGGCGTGGAGCGCTGTGAGCAGAGGGAGGAGTGGGTGTGGCCGGCAGAGCATGGGAAAAAGAGGGGAGAGAACTGTTGTCAGTTAGCTCACAAAATAAGACACAAACCACGAGGAGACCAATGATTTATAGTTAAAATGCAAAGAAATAAACAGTAATTTAATGCCCTGCTACATATATTACTTGTAATTTCAAACACACATAACCACAATTTGTTATGTCATCATAAAGATAATCATGTTATTATAAACACTATAAATGAGGAGAACTTCTCTCCTCTATCCCCTGGTTTGAATGCTGACAGTGGATAGCAGCGCAGCATTAGGGTGCTTTCACACCTGTGAATCGATTCAGTTGTTCCGGAATAGGGATTAAAATTGTTACATTGTTGCTCTTTGCTCTTGGTGCGGTTTGCTTTCACACAGCAAAGTTTCTAACCGGACCAAAAGAGCTAAAACAAGTCACGTGTGAGTAAACTCTCCTCACATTGGTCAGAGTTTCACGGTTTATTTTGCAGAGTCCCGCTCAGCTTTCAGGGGAAGTGGTGGTTTGGTGGTGTTTGACAAGGTGCATGTGACGTGTCTGAATAGTGAAGAGGGATGCAGTAGGGAGAAGGGAGCACAACGTATTTGAGGACCGGGAGAGAGACGCGTGATTTCCGGGAGATTATCACTCGTTTGCGGGCATCCGGGAGTGTCTGTGCCAGTGGCGTAGCGCAAAATGCAGAGGCCCCCCTGCAGGGATCGCTGACGGGGCCCCCTGATGAAGGGGGGGGGGATACGTCAATTTGCATATCACTGACGTCATCACGTTCTACCGTTTCTGTTTAACAGCATATGGTTAATAAAGGGGTATTTATAATTGCACTACACTTTATATAAGCATGTTTATTTAACTAAATTTATTGCTGTTTGAATACAGTATGTCATTATAGATGTGTAGTGAATGTGCAGTAATCTCTCATATGTAATAAACTCAGACAAGTTCAGAAACTGTCAATAAAATATCTGTAATTGTAAACAAGAAAAAATAAACGGTCCAATTAAATTGTTAAAATAAAGGAGAAGTACATCGGTTTGACTGTACAAGGGAAATACCTTCACACTGCCTGTGCTAAATCATTTGTCGTCGGTACGCAGAGGGGTGATCTGCTTTCGGGCTGCAGGTTGGAGAGGCTGCTGTACGAGGACTGACTGGGCCGCCTGTCAGTGCTGTGAGGCGGGGGAGGGGCCGGCGGCATCACACGCAGCTTGTTGAGAAGAGTAGGGACGGTACAGTATGGACAAATGACAGTCTAAAAAAAATCTCCAATAACACACAAAAAAGTCGCTAGATTTGTCGCTAGGGGGGTCTGAAAATTCGCTAAATCTAGTGACAAAGTCGCTAAGTTGGCAACATTGGCGGCAAGCAATCAGAATGAAGTAGTCCACCGCTTGAGAGATGTTCAGAGAACACAGACGTGTGAACTTTGGTCCCGACCACAGTTGTTCCCAAGAGTTTATTGAAAATCGCGACGACGCGGGGCCCCCTAATCACGCGGGGCCCCCCCGCGGTGCGTGCCCTGCGGGTCCGTCCGCTACACCACTGGTCTGTGCATTTGCGGGAGACTACCAAAACTTCTGGGAGACTCGGGATGTCAGTTGAATGACCACCTGCCCTACTCATAATTCTCTCTTCATATAGCCGTATGCCCATTACGTATCCATAAAACACTGTGAAGTAACCGGGTTCGGATTGTATCGTTCTCACTACAATCGATCCACATCAGAGTTTGTTTCAGTCGAACCGAGACCACCTCATTCAAGCGATCTCCGAGTGATTGTTTTGGCGCAGATCGGAGCAGGATTGGTGCATTCACATATGCCAAATGAACCGTGCTAACTGGGCAAACGAGACGGGTTCCGAAACAATAGTCTAGGTGTGAAAGCACCCTTACTGTCTATTCTAACCATTAACCCTGCTGGAAATCTGGATGATTTAAAACATATGGCGAACAGCAGCACGGAAATAGACGATGTGTCTGAAAGGTAATGAACTCAACTGATAAAAGACAAAGCCTGCCATTCTCCAAATCTCCTACAGCTCTTCTGACAAAACTGCTTGCTGCACACAAACAGCTTTGCTGTATCGGCACTGACAGAATCGCGGGGAAAAACAAGCAACAAATCCTGTGGAACGTGTAAACAAACACATACAACCCGTGCCATGCGTAGACACGCCAGTCATTGGGTCTCACAACTTGGCAGCTCTGTCTTCGGAAAGCATGTGCTCTCCGAATCTGAATAATTAAGAAGCAGGGTCTTCTCATAGGATAAGAAAACTCTGCTATAAATAATAATGAGAAACCGTCACGTCATCACTCCAATAGCAGATTCGCACTACGTCACTGATTTTGATCCCACCCCAAAAATTATTTTAAACCCGGAAGATGAAATTAGCTGACAAAAGCTCAAAATTATACAATTTTCTCCACAATTTAGGCTGACAGGTGTTAACGTTTTCTTCAATGATGCTCAACACACACAAATCTGTGTGAAAAAAAAAAGTAGTCCAGGGTGTCTTGAAACTTGAAGGTGTAAGGGATGGTCAACATTGTAATTTAAAATGCAATTACAGATGTAATAACATGCAGGTATTTACTCAGTCATGAGTAGACCCACACGGAATCTGCATGTGCATAAATTCACAGATTTTATCCCATAATTGAGTCTATTTATTTACTTGTGTAGCTTAAATGTGTGTAAATGTGTATTTTGAAACTAATTTTAGTAATATTATTGACTAAGATGAAAGTGTTTATTTGATTCATTTACGATACAGTTTGTAAAGTAATATTTAGTTTTTTAGTTGATATATTATATGAAAGACTTGCGTTGTTTATCAAATTAGTGGATCTAATTGGATTTGCATTGTAAACATTAAATAAAAGTAAAAAAGGTATTATTTTTTGATTTCATATTTTAAGTTTTTAGTTATGATAGTATGATACAGCATGAACCCACAGATTCTTTTGCAAGATTTTGCGCAAAAATAGCAAAAAACGTCTGCAGATTCTGTCTTGCCCTATACATACAATGTAAAAACATGTATTTACACAATAAGTAGATTGTAAGAAATGATTAATTTCCATATGAGTACATATTAGTTAAGGACACCTAATATAAAGAGGAACTAAAATTGAATACATTTTAAATTCCAAAAAAATTCTGTTTCTTTTTTCATCTTTGTTTTATTTTCTGTCAAGCAGGTAAACATGTTTGCGTAAATGCACATCAATCAAAATGAAGTAATTGAAGTAATGGCTATTTCAAGATTCATTTATCAGCGGTCAGGCTGTAAAATGTATTCTTTTAAGTGTTTCCTTGGAAACGTAACGTGAAGGACTTGGCTTTGCCGTGCTCCCCGTTGTTTTAAGTGACTTTTATGGAGTGGCTGGTTTATGCTGGGGACATAAACACTGAAAGGTTATTGGTAATATGGATTAATGGTGCGAGGGGAAATACTCAGGCATGTTTCCTGCTGTTTGATGTAGTTCTTTACATACACAGCATCCACGCGTACACTGTTCTCAGCGGGTACTTTCTTAATTACAGGAAATAACCTGTTGTGAGCCATAGAAGAGACCGCATGCTTTTCTGCAAACCATTTGATTTCATCATACTGTACATTAATGACCTGAGGGAAGAACGATCTGAAACTATTTGCCCACAATTTTGGAAACTGTCTGAACTTGATTGTGTGATGATTATGTCAAAATATTTAGGGTAATGTTGTGTAAAAATGTATAGCCTGAGTCACCATTTGAGGTAATCAATAGTGACGTACAACAACATTTATTAAGTCGAGCTTTATTGTTTACTTTATTATGTTTACTTTATTATTTACTTTACTGTTTATGTTACTAAATAGATATTTTTATTTTAATTAAAAACAGTTTCTTTTTTACTTTCTGATTAGAGAGTCTAAACATGTATGATGGGCTCCATAAGAAAAAATATTAAACAGTATAACGGTTTTCAATTGTCAGAATAAGAAATGTTAATCACTGGCCAACAATTTATGAAGGATCACGTAACACTGAAAACATAACAGCAATAAATTTAATTAAATAAGCTTTTAAACTTTAATTAAACTGCTTGGGGTTATTCATATCATTAAACATTATTGTACTTATACAGTAGACATTTTAGTCATATTTAAATTAATTAGTATATTATAAATGATATAATATAGATTAGGGTTGTCGTGATACCATTAATTTATCTTACGATACTATACCAGCTTAAGTATCACGATAGCAAGTAGTATTGCGATACTGTAATTCATAACTCAAATTATGAAGAAAATTGTCATAAATACTTTATTTTACATGTTATAATAAGGCTTGAATTTAATTCATAATTACATTTTTATTGAAAAAAGTGTTATTTAGGAAGTAAAAGTATCACCTAAGATTTATTCGTTTTTTTTATTTTGTAGATAACTGGCTAACAAAAAAATACAATAAAATAATGATACAAATTATACCAAATTAAACAAAAAGAGCATTTTTCAAAAAAAAAAAAATATATATATATAAATATATATTATAATACCTATATATATATATTTTGGTTATATGAAGTGGGCAAAAACTGTTTTAATGTTTCTCGTTGCTATTTTGAGTTTTTCATCTATTGTTTTTTTTTTAGCCTGATCAGGAAACAACCTGAAGTATTTCAAAATTTTACTTTGTGAGTCGTTCTTTTTAAAAGATTGTCTCTTAATTTGAATTGTCTCTTCTTTTTTTTTTTTTTTTTTTGGTCAACTTAATAGTTCTTATGGCCAGTCCACTTAAATTTGTAAAAACTAATAGGTTAAATTAATTCCTTCATGTTGTCCCAACACAAATAATTTGGAGCCTGGCATTTTTAACAGTGGCCAATATTTATAGATGATATTATCAAATATTTAATAATAATAAATCTTTCTGGATAGCTATCTTTGTTGTTTTAACAATACTGATCTTTCTAATTAGGGAAACTTATCTGGGAATGAACATGCATAATACTGATTAGTTTCTTAATTATTAATAATTGTACTTAATGTAAAAGTTATTTAAAACTAGAATAGAACTTAAAATAAAATTAAAAAGTGTGTCCATGTATATATATATATATTTAGATAGTTGAAGTCAGAATTATTAGCCCCTGTTTGAATTTTTTTTTTCTTTTTTTAAATATTTCCCAAATGATGTTTAACAGAGCAAGGAAATTTTCAGTATGTCTGATAATAGTTTTTCTTCTGGAGAAAGTCTTATTTGTTTTATTTCGGCTAGAATAAAAGCAGTTTTTAATTTTTTTTTTATCAATTTTAAGTTTAAAGTTTAAAGTTAAAAATTATTAGCTCCTTTAATATTTTTTCAATACAGAACAAACCATCGTTACACAATAACTTGCCTAATTACCCTAACCTGCCTAGTTAACCCAATTAACCCAGTTAAACATTTAAATGTCACTTTAAACTGTATAGAAGTGTCCTAAAAAAGATGTAGTCAAATATGATTTACTGTCATCATGGCAAAGATCAAATAAATCAGTTATAAGAAATGAGTTATTAAAACTATTATGTTTAGAAATGTGTAGAAAATCCATTAAACAGAAATTGGGGAATAAAAATAAATAGGTGGGCTAATAATTCAGGGGGTTAATAATTCTGTCTTCAATTATATATAACATAACATTTGTATTTATATTATTAATGTATTAACATAATACATGTAAAGTTCCTTGCATATATAAGACACACTTTTACAGTCTGAGAGGAGATGTTTTTTGATAAGTATTGATACGTCAGCAAAAACAAGAACACACGCACACACACAAACATAACGCCCAGAAATGTGTCAATACTCAAAAGAATTAGCTCTTTCTCCAAGCTTGTCATGCTTTGACTTGAAACAGGTTGATCAAGGACAGATAGTGGATAATTACAAATGAGAATCCAATACCTCTGTTGAATCTTTTGGAGCATAAATATATATGATCGTGCCTTCAGCAGGTAACAACCTCCATCCTGCTGATGACAAAAACATCAGTCTATCCTCTCTGACATGCACAAAAAAACAGACATGCTTTTGTTTTTAGACCATTCTGTGAACAGAAAACTGATGCCCCCCACATCCCCCTCCCACCCCCATCAACTAGTGCATTTCTGGAAAAATCTCCCTCAAAATGTCAAAAAAAAAGAGGAAATGTCTTTGAAAAAGGCATTCTCACATTTCAGCAAGCTGTAGCACGGTCAGGACTCCACTCTCGCCTTGCTTTTTTTTGGGGAGGAGCTGCTTTTAGACGCTGTGTTTGCGCAAATCTGCTGAGGGGTTAAGAGGGGAGATACAGCATTAGGCTCATACCTGGTTTGAAAACGGACGGATACTCGACCTCCAATGCAGTGTCAGGAGCTCCTCGTGCGGGGCCTGAGTTTAGGGATGATCCTGGGTGGGGTAATGCACTTTATTTGTCTCATGAAGTCTCACGCTGCCTATGGCCGCTACGTGGACACCTCGGGCAGCTCCATGATGGTGCCCGCAAGGCTAGCGTGGTTCCTCCAGGAGATTCCAGCTTTACTGGTGCCCTTGCTTTTGATGATGACCACCGATGGAAACCACGGCACTGGGAAACACCTGATGCTCTGGACCTTCTGCCTGCACTACTTCCAAAGGTAATCTAGAACAAAAAATGGGGTAAAGACAGCTTTTACTCAGAACTTGCTGGTAAATTTTTATAATCACTAAGAAATGGCAAGTAACGCTTAAATGTGAAATTTGAGAGTAGAAAATCTGACTTTTTTATTGGAAAATCAAACTGTGTGCATGATGGAGAAACCATTGGGGCAGATGATGAAAAGCTATAAACTGTTAGGGCGATCATGTTTCTAAAATGGAAACTGGAGACATTTCCAAGTTCAACTGTTGAAATGTAATTGAAATCACACGCTGTTTGTAATTTATCAAAAAGAAAATTGTTTGTATTTTAATTGTTGTGGGTTCCACAGAACTAGAATTATTATTATTATAAATAATAATGATAATGTTTGCCAACTGGTTTAATACAATTCACCAATATTGCACAATAAATTATATTAAATAGAAAACAGACTGTTGCGGCAAAACTAAAAGTGGTTAAATGCGAAAACAAAACCATTTCCTTTTGTATTTTATCCTGTAGTAATAACTTTTTAAACTTTTTATATTCTGCTTGTACTTTTGTATTTGAATATTTACTACCCCAAAACTGTATTATTAGTTTGCATTTTAAGCTCATTTTGAATCCGAAGTATATGCTTTTCTGCTTTTGTAATTGCTGTAAGTGTTATTGTTTAGTTGATTCTTATCACAAACAGCAAAACTACACCCTCCAGCCCTGTTAAACACTACTGTTTTCATTTAAATTCATGTTAGGCTACGTGACTACACTAACAGAAATAATATTATCCCTTTTTATATATTTGATGATAATACTGCTCTGCTTTAGTCCACGTTCAGTTCTTCATGGCTAAAGAAGCTGCGAATGATGTCAGGGGTTTCCAAGCATAGTCCTGGAGGGCCAGTGTCCTGTAAGGTTTAGTTCCAACCCTAATTAGACACATCTGAACCAGCAAATCAAGCTCTTTCTAGGTATACTAGAAACTTCCAGACAGGCATGTTGGAGCTAAACTACGTAGGACACCGACCCTTCGGGACTAAGTTTAGACACCCCTAATAGATGGCAGCACACTCTGTTGGTGACAATATTCAAAATATTGCTCAACCAACCAACCGTTTTGATCAGGCCTTTTTTTATCTTATTTATTGATGTTATAAGAACATGATTTCATAAGAACACACACGCACACAAAACTTCTGATCAATATACAAAGTGGGCCATTTATATAGATACACCTTAATAACATGGAAATGGTTGGTGATATTAATGTCCTGTTTGTGGCACATTAGTATATGTGAGGGGGCTTGTAAATAACTCATAAAAGAATAAAGTTACATTTAAAACCAAGCACACCATTGTTTTGATTGTGAAATTCCTAAAAAGGTTATTAAGGTGTATCCATATAAATGGCCCACCCTGTATTATATTTAAGAACATGTATTATGTGTCATTGTTTTTTTTTTTTTTTTTGGCAATGGCTTGCTTCCTCCAAAACACATGAACTGGCACAGGCAGTTGTAGACCTGGGGCCAGAACTTGAAAGAGATTACCTTACAGTATGTCTCATTTACCAGTGAGAAAATATTACACTGTACTTCTAAAAGCATAATATTACAGTGGAAACATAATAAGGCTGTGTGTCCACAAATAAGTTTAATCCACCAGAATGACGACGCAATGTTCACACAGTGTTTTTTAAAAATGCATGGAGAATAGTCAACTTTGAGTTAAATGCAGCATTGCAGAAAAGTTGTGTTTTCTGCAGGTGGTTTGTCAAGCCCACTCATCTGTGTGAGACACATGTCATGTGGTGAGAAGAGGGGGTCAGGTGATCGTTGATGTTTTTACTTTTTAGTTGTCGTTTGAATAATAACACTGCAAAAAATATATATATATATCGCTGCCTTATTGTTTTTAGTTGAATCAGATGAATGTTTCTAGTCATCTCAACTTACATCAATCAAACTGATTTAAAATATTAAGTTGAAATTTAAAAAAAATTAGATGAAACCTGATTAACTTATTAAAATTAGTTAAAGTAACTTAAAAACATGCGGCACAGTGGCACAGTGGGCAGCTGGAAGGGCATCCGCTGCATAAAACAAATGCTGGATAAGTTGGCAGTTCATTCTGCTGTGGCAACCCCAAATTAATAAAGGGACTGAGCCAAAATGAAAATAAATGAACTTCAAAAGATTTGTTGTCATGACTTTTTGTCATGTATTTTTTTTACAGTGTAGTGAATCAGCAGTTAATGTTTTTTAAATCAGAAAAAGTTGGGACAGTAAGGAAAACAATACATTTAAATTTATTAATATAATAAAAGTAATACGATGCAGGTACTTGACTGGCCTGCCTGCAGTCCTGACCTGCCTCCAAAAGAGAATGTGTGACACATTTTAAAGCGCAAAATGCAACATCTGTTGCCCACCTTAAGACTTGTTTGCATGAAGAAAATTACTAAATGACACCAGAAACAGTTCATCACTTAGTGTCTTCAGTTCCCAAACGTCTTTTAAGTGTTGTGAAAAGGAATGGTAACATTACAAAGTGGTAAATGCTTTACAACTCCAACCTTTTTTGAAATGTGTTGCAAGAACCAAAATTAGTATATGTTTATTTTTAAAATAATATTAAAAAACAAAACAAAAAAAAATTGTGAGGAATACATTAAATAATGTTTGCTGTATTGTCTGCAATAAAATACATGTCATTCAAAAAGTAATTTAGAAATCACTACTTTCTTTTTTTATTTGCGTTTTCCATAATGTCCCGACTTTTTCTGATTTGGGGTTGTAGCTTATTAGCTTAATGAGCGCTATTGAGATATGAAAAGACTTTTATCACCTACCCTGATGAGTAAAAATGACCTTTTCAAAAAATATAGGTCAGTTTTTTCCTAGGAATTTAATATTATGAGAAGATTTACTGGCAATGTGTGAACACTGTCTGAAGGCAGAACAATACAACCAATATGAGAATGTACAAGGTTAGAACGCACTGATAGAAGAGTAATTCTATGCAAGTCATAAGATTCTGATCCAGATGAAGCATTTATTTGCTGTTGGATGTGCAAATATCTGACGCAGTAATATGTGTAAACAGCACAGTTTTTTAGCAGCATGTAGTGTCTCTTCCTTTGGATGCTAGCATTTGAAGTTGCCTAATAAGATGTCTCTGAGCCCAATGCAGCTGCAAAAATGTGAACGTTTGACACAAAAATTATGGGTCCTACTTTATATCAAGGCTTAACTACTATGCACTTACATAAAAAAAATAAAAAAAAATAAATAAGTACAGTGTATTTATTGTGTTCATATTGTATTGCATATGAATTATATGGGTATGGTCAGTCACATGTTTATATGGGTAGCTTTAAGGGTAAGATGATGGGTCGATACTGTAATTATACATGTAGTTACAGACATTAATTACAAACGTAATTACACTGAGATCATTTTTAAAAGATAAGTACATTCTCAAAACATGTATATACAGTACATATTAAGAGCATTGTGTCAAATGATTAATTTGAAAATAATTGTATAGTAATTAAGTCCACTTAATGTAAAGTTAGACCAAACTAGGCTTTCATTTTTCATCAAAACGTTGACCATGTGTACCCCTTTAGGAAGGTATAGCCATTTAGATATCATTTCTGGTTAATGGGCTTCTCAGAAATTACTGGTGCTTTAAAAATCTTAATGGTGCTTTAAGGATTTTTTTATGTACCGGCAAAGTGGTTCTGTAATTTTACAGCAATTTACTGGTATTTACTGTGTAAAAGAGGGCTAATTTTGTTATGCAAAAGGAATTATCTTTACAGACATATCTATATATAGTCTAAAGTCTGAAATATATATTGTAATCCAACTAGCATCATTTTATTTTAATTACTTCATCTGTCGATTTGATACCATTATCATTACATGCTTTTTAAAGGGTTGTCTTCTCACTGCTGTTTTTGTTTTGCTTGTTAATTTGTTAATAACCTTTGAGACTGTCAGGATTGTGAAAGGAACTGGGATGTTTGTTTACAGTATATGACTAAGAGCACTTCTGGGCTGTATTTCAGAAAGTTAGGTTAACTTAACATCTGCTAAACCCTGAACTCTGAGTTTATTAAATCTAAACCTGCTTACTCAAGACATGTCCATTACAAAACTGCTCCTAGGAATAAGTTTAGTCATCTCAGAGTATGTTAACCACGACCATAAAATACATTCTCAACAGAAAGCAGAAACCACAAGTCTCCATGGAAACAGACGTCAAAAAGCAGTATGCCACACCTCTCCTTTCTTTTTCTTCAGATTAATAGTGGATTACGTTCTTAAAGTTTATAGTGGTAGTTGTTCATTATTTTATAATATTGATCTTAATTCTTTAATATTAGTTTTATTGTTTACAAGAGTTATAAACTTTGCAAGACGATAATTACAAATTACAATTAAAATACAAATATTAATGAACATTAAATGGACGATTCATTAAAATGTTAACAATCCTTGCAAGATAATGTAAGTTTATATTTATTTAGATGGTTGGTTGGTTTTGCTTCCACATTTCTTATATATATATATATATATATATATATATATATATATATATATATATATATATATATATATATATATATATATATATCTTTATAAGAAATGTGGAAGCAAAACCAACCATCTAAATAAATATAAACTTACATTATCTTGCAAGGATTTTTAACATTTTACAGTATGTAATTTTATTATGGAAATAAATAAATAAATAAATATATATTTACCGTATATATATATATATATATATATATATATATATATATATATATATATATATATATATATATATATATATATATATTAATTAATAATTAATTATATTAATTTTAAGCATCCTGTTATAATAATAAAATATAGTGCAAATCCAGATCTAATATCCCATAAAAAGTACATACATTTTTTTTCAAAGAAGATGACTACAAACTCTATTGGGATCTTGTCGCCCTTTGAAGCTGCACAGATTCTTTAGTTTAAAAGTTCAAACCACTGAGCACCACAGAAATCCACTGTATGAACATATACTTAAACTTATATGGGATAATCTGCTGTCTAGAATCTGCTTCCCCTGATCAAATAGCTCAAAATATCTTTGCCTTAAGCACATTAAGGTATTGAATTATACTCAGTCTTTCATACCTATGGCACAATTGCGAGCGCAAGCAATGCATTTCTGGCTTCAGTTCAGTACTTCACTTAAAGGATTAGTTCCCTTCAAGAAAAATACTAAACTGAAATCCTTATAATTTACTCACCCATTAAAAGTGACCTTGCCATTTATTATTTTCTTCAGTGAAAAATAAATGTTTTATATATATATATATATATATATATATATATATATATATATATATATATATATATATATATATATATATATATATATATATATGTATGTTTTGGACTTTTAAACTGCAGTTTCTATGGATCCTCAAAGGGCTACATGATCCCAATAGAGGAATAAGAGTCTGTCTTAGTCATTTACTAAATAAATAATAAATACATAAAATAAAATAAAAAAAACTGTATGCTCTTTTTAACCACAAAATGCTCATCTGGGATGCAAGGTTTTGGGATTACATGATTTTTCTTTCGTTTTTTTTTCTTAAAGAAAATGACTAATATTTTTTTCCTCCTCTGGGATCCTGCAGGGCTCTTTGATGCTACACTGAAATGGCAATTTGGAAGCTGGAAAAACCACAGACATCCACTATTTGTAAAAAAAAAAAAAATTATCTGCAATTAACATCTTGACAAGGGGTTGAGAAGAAATGTTCATTCTGAAAGTGAACCAATCAATTAATAGCCATTAATTAATGGTATATCATCAATAAAAGTTTCTGTATTCTACATAAATCCCCTTTAATTTAACAATGTTAATAAAAAATGGTTAAACACTTTAAAATAATGGTCCATTAGTTAATGTTAGTTACTGGATTTACTAACATGACCAAACTATTAGTAATACATTTATTACAGTATTTATTCTTTTTTTTTTTTTTAGCTTTAGTTAATGTTAAGTTCATAGTAACTCTAATGTTAACAAGCATAACTTTAGAATTTAATAATGAATTAGCAAATGATGAACTATGATAAATAAATGCTTTACAAGATTATTCATACCTAATGTTAGTAAATGAGACATTCTAACAGAAACGTACATTATCTGGGCCTGAAATAAAAACATAAATACAGTCAATAAAAAGTATTTCATGCCAAAGATACCTGTTGTTCTGTAAAGGAATATGTCATTCATTTGGTTCTTTATTTAAAACACTTTACAAATGTACAAACTGTCATTCAGAAATAGCAAGTGTAAGTTGTTATGATTTACATCAATTGATTAAAAACATAAAATTCTAAATAAATTCTACTAATAAAAAATACCAATATATAAAACAAATAAATTTACAATTGTCCCCATGTTTCTGTCCTTTCACATTTGCATTATATTTAACACAAAATGTGTGCAATACACCTTTAAGACTATGACTCGGAAGACATCATTTGATAGAGAAGCTGACATTAAGGATGCGTTCTATCATTAAATTGTATGATTTTTTTAAGGACGACAAGCTTAAAGATCACATTCATTCATTCATTTTCTTTTCGGCTTAGTTCCTTTATTAATCCCGGGTCACCACAGCGGAATGAACTGCCAACTTATCTAGCACGTTTTTATGCAGCAGATGCCCTTCCACACAGAAACACCAACTGACTCTACTGAGGCTCGAACCAGCGACCTTCTTGCTGTGAGGCGACAGCACTACCTACTGCACCATTGCGTCACCCTTTTAAGATCGCATTTTTATGAAAATGAAAACATACATTTCTGGTCGAATGTCCCAAATACATTAACATTAACTAATGGACCATTATTATAGTGTTGCCACTGTAAGTTTAAAAAGCTTATAAGCTTTTGGGATGACTCTGTGTGGATCATCACAACTTTAAAATTACATTGGCATGCCATTAGACTATACACTGTAAAAAGTGATAACTTAAAGCAAGTAAACCAATTGCGTTAAAAGCAACAAGTTGACTTTACAAAAATAATGTAAGTAAACCCATTGTAACTTGGAACTGTTAAGTTGACTTGATTTTTTAAATTATGCACACTTTTTTTAAAGTCAACTATCACATTTTTACAGTGTCAGACTATCTTAGCATGTCTGTTTTCAAATAAATATCGTAATTATCACAATATGACATATTTGGTGCTTCATTAAGTCTATAAAATATACAATTACAGCCTGTATTGAATTTTGAGGACACACTGGAGTCTGGAAGAGCAGATTTATTTTACTGTGTCATTTTGCTAGACACAGAAAAGCTGATTATATATAATAAATATATATATAAAATAAAGGTGTATTGAAAAGAAAAGTGATTGCTTTACTTTTATTTTTAAAAGTGAGTACAATTTGCATAATTATAAAAATTAAGTCAACTTAACAGTTCCAAGTTACAATGGGTTTCCTTAGATTATGTTTGTAAAGTCAACTTGTTGCTTTTAAGGCAATTGGTTTACTAATCACTTTTTACAGTGTACTAAAAAAAATATATATATATTTTTCTGCTTGTTCAAACTACTTACAGTATTAAAAATGAGTTGAAACAACACAATTGTTTTATGTGTTTGAAGACAATGTAATTGTTTTATGTTCAATCAACTTAAAAATTGTTAATCAATTAGTGTTGTGACAACATGAAGTACAGTAATTGTGTGGATCCAAGAATTTTTACAGTACATTTTTGCTAGTAGTTTGTTTATTTAACTTGCTGTGAAACCAAATACAGTCATGCCATTTCACAAATCTGGATGTGCTATCTAGCTCACCCAGAACAAATGTGGAAAAAAATACCCTTAATCCAAAGACAAAAGGGATCACGCTAGGCGGAACGTTCTAGATTCCTGCTCCTTTCGACAATCATGTTCTGTTCACAACAAATCAAGCCTGCAGAAATGTAACAGCAGAAATAATTTGTGAAATTACACTTAACTGCACTCTAAATAAAGTGTGAATAAAGTGAGAAATGCCTGTATAATTTAACAGAATCATCATCTGGACAAAACACAACAGGTTTGTGAGATGGTGTTATGATCTGGTGCCACAAATTTACCAAAGTACTGTAATCCACTGTAGGCAGATGACCAAAAGATTGAATTTAATGTGTATGTATTTTCCGGTTTCCAGGAGCTGTATCTACTCTCTGCTGACCAAAGGACGACCGTATCCATTTAACATCATGTTAACAGGGGTGGTGGTTTGCTCTATTAACGGCTTCCTGCAGGCACACTATCTGCTCCACTGTGCTACATTTCACAGCACATGGTTTTCTGATGCCTGTTTACTGACTGGTAAAACTTGTTTACTGAAATAATTCATTTAATACTGGGTGGTTGTGCAAGAATCAGAATTGAATTGAGAGCCAAAACAGTGGCATAAGGTGATGGGAGATTATTAGTTACAATTTTATTTAAGAAAGTGGAATTAAATAGGGTTCATTCAAAGAAATTGAGGTTACACTACGGTGCCCTTATTACATTGTAACTGCTCAGTTAATTACTAAGTACGATTAATTAACAACTCTTATTTTTATAATGTTGGGATTTTTGCATTATGATTTGGTTTAAGGTTATTGTGTGTAATTAACTATGCTATTACTATAGTAAATAAACAGTCATTAAATGTAAATCCTAATTTTATTGAAAGAATTGTATTTATTAATAAGTTCAAAAATAAAAAATTCTACAATAATTTTTAGTAAATCCTACAATGTCTTGATAGACATGGTGGCTTATGCCTAGTTCAGACTGCGTGATTTTAGCCCGGATTTTGGCTCGCCGACAGGTTTTGAGAAATCGCCGACAAATGCCTGAAATTACAGGCAAATCGCTGCTCGTGCACGGGAGTGACAATCACATGATTTTGAGAGAATCGCAGATGAGTCGCCGATGCCTGCGAGATATTTGGCATGCTAAATATCTGGAGCTGTCGGCGATTCAAATCGAAATAGTATTTATAGTAAATGCTGTGTGAATTGAGTTTTGACTGAAAATAACATCGGCGATCGCCTACAGCCAATGAGAGAGCAGCATTCACTGGTGTGTGCGTGTGTGTATACCTGCTGCAGGCCAACGGGAGGCTGGGGGAGAAGTTAAAAGGGCTCTTTTTTGGTTTATTTGGACCCACGAAATGGAGGAAAAACTAGTGGCGGTTTGACAGGACTCAGGAGCAACCGTGTCTGTTTGACGTTTCATACAGAAAGAAATTTGTTTATTATCAACGTTGAGGGGAAATGGCTAATTCCCTTTAAACCCAGGTGAGCAAACATGCACATGTTCTACCCCATTAAAGGCTTCTTTCTCATTATGTAGTTAATAACAAAAGACATACTACGTGTTTTTGGCTGTGAGATGTAGTTTGGACGAACTTGTCGGCGATTCTTCCTATAGTAAAGTCATGCAATGTGAAAGTCCTTGTCACCGATCCATCTTGCAGTGTAAACAAAGCAGCGACGAAACGCTAACCCAGATAGTCATGCAGTGTGAAAACATCTGTGACACAACTACTTTGAAAATCAAGCAGTCTGAACTCGGCATTAGTGGTTAGGGTCCCACTTTATATTAATTGGCCTTAATTAATATGTACTTACATAGGAATTAATAGTTTGTTACAATGTACTTATTGTGTAAATACATGTATTTACTGTGTACTTATGCTTGAGTAAATACATGTATGCAACTACATCTGTAATTAACTTTTGTAATTACATTTGTAAATACACTGTTGACCATCCCTTACACCTTAACCCACCCTTAAACCTACCCATGCCACCAAACCTGTCCCTAACCCAACCTCTATGCCAACTCAAAAGCACTACAAGTGTTCTCAAATACATTATAAACACAGTAAGTACATTGTATTTATTTTTTGATGCAAGTACATAGTAGTTAAGGATACTTAATATAAAGTGGAACCGTGGTTAGTACTGTCGCCTCACAGCAAGAAGGTCGCTGTTTCGGGTCAGTTGGGCCAGTTGGCATTTCTGTGTGGAGTTACATGTTCTCCACGTTTGTGTGGGTTTCCTCCGGATGCTCGGCTTTCCCCTACAGTCCAAGGACATGTCAATTGGATGACTATAGGTGTGTATGTAAATGCAACTGTGCATGGATGTTTTCCAGCACTGGGTTGCAGCTGAAAGGGCATACGCCGCGTTAAACACATGCTGGAATAGTTGGTGGTTCATTCCTAAGACTAAGCCAAAGGAAAATGAATGAATGAATGTAATGTTTTTGATTCATACTATAGTAAAGTACTTGAATTGATCTGTTGCGGTCATGCTATAGTTCTTATGGTAAGACAGAAACTATATAAACAAATCACCCAATACTGTAAATAAATAAATAAAGCAGAGTTTATTGTAGTAAAAACTAAAGTATACTACAGTATTTATTATAATTCATCAGTTCACTATAGTTAATACTAGAGTATGCTGTGACATTCATTAACAAAAATTTGTGATCACTGTAATATGTATACGGTATAAAACACTTTACTATAGTATGGTTAAAAACCACTATGATATTAACTATACATTACTACACTACCTGACAAAAGTCTTGTCATTGATTTCAGTTGTAAAAGTAACAAATAATAACTTGACTTCTAGTTGATCATTTGGAGAAGTGGCAGAAGGTGGATTTTTCCATTGAATCATCTGTTGAACTGCATCTCAATCATCACAAATACTGCAGAAGACCTATTGGAACCCGCATGGACCCAAGATTCTCACAGAAATCAGTCAAGTTTGCTTCAGTCAAATCATGGTTTTGGGTTACATTCAGTGTGGGGGCATGCAAAAGATCTGCAGAGTGGATGGCAACATCAAAAGTCTGAGGTATCAAGATGTTTGTGCTGCCCAGTACATTACAAACCACAGAAGAGGGAAAATTCTTAAGCAGAAGAGCGCTCCTTTTTCAGACTTCAGCCTCCATATCAAAGTTTTTGAAAGCAAAGAAGGTCAAGGTGCTCCAGGATTGGCCAGCCCAGTCACCAGAAATGAACATTATTGAGCATGTGGGGTAAGATGGAGGAGGAGGCATTGAAGATGAAAACAAAGAATCATGATGAACTCTGGGAGTGCTGCAAGAACGCTTTCTTTGCCATTCCAGATGACTTTATTAATGAGTTATTTGAGTCACTGTAGAAATTTATGGATGCAGTCATCCAAGCTAATGGGCGTCATACACAATATTAACTATATATATTATAATACTATACTGTTGTCACCGACTTGGTCCCAGTCATTCCCCTCGCTGGCCAGCAGAGGTCACCATCTCCGGACTTCTAACCATTACGTCATCCATTTCACTCTGTTCCCAGCACACCTGTTATCCATTCCACTAATGACCCACGTACCACATATAAGCAGCTCTCACACACACTTCAGTGCGAAGTCTTGTTTAGTCCCGGCCAGCATTTCTGAGCGTTCTATCCTGCCTGATCTCCCGTTTACCACTTCAGCCCGTTTCACGACTCTGCTCTGTCTTCTGCCTGCCCTCGACCAAAGCCTGTTTTCCTCGGACTCTGATTCTCGCTGCCTGCACCTGACCAAAGCCTGTTACACGGACTCTGAATCACGCTGCCTGCCTCTGACCCAAGCCTGGTAATCACTCTGCGTCTGTTATCTGCTAAACCTCCTTTGATGTGTATGTTGTATGTCCGCACAGCGACATTGTTGATGTTTAAGTGTGACTTAATAAATACTGCAAAATGGATCCCTCCGTGTCAGTCTCCCCGTTACAACTGTACATTATTTCTGTTAAGTTACAAAAGTTTTGTCTAAGCAAATTCATACCTTACTGTCCTAATTAAATAATTTATAATTAAGGCATGATGATATTTTATTTTGGTAAAATGAGTGCAATTTTGAGGCCTTTGCTTTTCGTATAAGCCACTTCTGATACCAAATGATCAAGAACTTTTCATGTGGGTTTTAATAGGTGTTTTACACAATTTTTAAATGATTCATTGCACACTGTAGTTTAATGGTTAAAAGAAATCACTGTAAATTGAAAGAAAAATTCATTTTATTGGTACCAGGTATACATTTTCTATGGATTTAATTGTATAGTATGTGTAATAACAGCAGAATTAAATAACCTGCAAATAACTTGCACTCTAAGTAAAAGTTTTAATTTTAACAATAAACTGGGAAAAAGGCCAACCAGGCAGTTAAAGTGCCTTTTAAAGTGATAAAGAGTTCATGAAGTTTAGAATACACATGTATATGATAATTATTTTAAACTGTATCTTTGCTTCTAGGTCTGATCATATTTTTCCTAGGAATGGGAATCAATATCCACAGTGACCACATTCTTCGAAACCTGAGAAACCCTGGAGAAATATCCTATAAAATCCCGAGAGGTACAAATACATCAGGTTCTTTGTAATGTTAGCAACACTCATCATTTACTGTCTCTATCTTAGTCTCTCTAAGCAAACCCCAATTAGTGTCAGCGAATAAATGCTGAGCTGATTTATGTGTTCGTTTTAACTGCAGGCGGCATGTTCGAGTACGTGTCTGGAGCAAATTTCTTCGGAGAGATAGTGGAGTGGCTGGGATACGCTGTTGCTACATGGTCTTTACCAACGTTCGCTTTTGCTTTTTTCACAATCTGCTTCATAGGCCCCAGAGCCTATCATCATCACAAGTAAACCGAAATTCATCAATTACTCAGAAATATACAAACTGCACTACTCTAACATGCTTTCATTTGGAATTTCGATTGATTCAGTAAATTGATTTTCGACAGTACAATGCCGGAAATAAATGTTAGAAGTGGTTACTCTAATCTCTTCCAGGTTTTATAATGAGAAGTTCAAAGATTTCCCCAGATCAAGAAGATCTCTCATTCCCTTCATCTTCTGAGGAGCCACAACGAATAAAATGAATTCATCTTCTCAACTGTTGCAATGAAGAGCTGTTCTTGGGGTTGTTTTCATTACCTGATTTACCATACATTATGAGGGAAATTCTGCCACATGTAGGAAAGTAACTAAAATGTATAACTCGAAAATGTAATGGTAAAGGATAAATCATATAACAGAATGTTTTATTACTTGCTTATATTTTGTTGCAGTTGTTAGTGTGAAACTGTGTCATCTTTTTGTGATAATTGTAAGTGGGTTGATTTCCCTAAACAGTGTCAATACTATGTGATGCTACAGTATTAAAACCTAAGCGTCTTAACCGGCTCGTTTGAAAATCAGTAATTACATTTTGTTGAATGATTAGGGGTATTGACAGTGTCTGGTAATTCTGAACACAATTTTGCAAGTCGGTGATGCTTATTTTACTGCATCTTTAAAGTAAAAAGGTATTAATAGAACAATTAAACTACTTGGTTTAGAAATGTTGTTAATCCTCTGTTTTATTTAATAAAAGCGACAATCATTTAATCAAGACGTTGAAAGTAGGATGTAAAGAGAGAAGAATGTGGCCTACAGGCTTTTAAATCAAAAATATCAAATTGTATAAAATATGAATCAGTTATGGGTGTTTGTATAAAATATCTGGTGTAATACTGTATACATTTTTAAAGGTTTTCTGAGGAACCAAAGTGGGAAAAGGCCAGCATTTAGGCTACAGTATAGCAAATATTGTGAGCAAGCTGTGGAATCAGAAAAAGCTAAAACATTTGGAAAAGAAAAATACATAAATTATTTTAAAGACAAGTAATTGGTACCTCAATACTCCTCAGTCGTCAATTATGGACATTGAGCCAGATTAGTGTATCTTCAGACCTCAGAATTTACCAACCACGATTAAACAATGTTTACAACGAAAACGAATCGCTCATTTGATTTGAATCAGTTGAATCGGTTCAGTAAAATGTCCGAGTGATTCCCTTGAATCTGAAGAGGCATAAAGCGAGTCGACTCACTGAGTGAACTAAGAACTCTGAAACAAGTAGGCTAGTAAATTGTTCAATGAGCTGTTACCGTATAAAATTGACTCGAATCTTTAATTGCTGAGCCACTCTTCACCACGAGGGAGACAGTAGGAATCATTAATAAGTAAGTGTATTATAATGGAAGACTCAGATTTATAGAACTGTAAACTATCCAAGTCATATGCATTATAATTGTGTAAGTTATACATTAAAAATAACCTTTAATATAATTTTTTAGAACTGCTTCAGTGAACTTGAACAAGTATATTAAAAACCATTCATGTTCACTAGTTTTATTAGTATTTTTTCAAAGTGTACTTAAAATGCTTAAAAATTAGTCAAATCTTTGAAGACTAGAAATATATGTACTATATCATTTGTTTAAAAAAATGTGGGCAATAAATTATAGATTAACTTTATTTAAAAAATATTATATTAATCTAGGGCGAAGCAGTGGCGCAGTAGGTAGTGCTGTCGCCTCACAGCAAGAAGGTCGCTGGTTCGAGCCTCGGCTCAGTTGGCATTTCTGTGTAGAGTTTGCATGTTCTCCCTGCGTTCGCGTGGGTTTCCTCCAGGTGCTCCGGTTTCCCCCACAGTCCAAAAGACATGCAGTACAGGGGAATTGGGTAGGCTAAATTGTCTATAGTGTATGAGTGTGTGTTTGAATGTTTCCCAGGAATCGGTTGCGGCTGGAAGGGCATCCGCTGCGTAAAAACTTGCTGGATAAGTTGGCGGTTCATTCCGCTGTGGCGACCCCGGATTAATAAAGGGACTAAGCCGACAAGAAAATGAATGAATGAATGAATGTTAATCAAATTTTTAAATTCAACTATAGGGGTGCGGCCTGGTAGGGGGCCCTACAGGACATTGTGCCCAGGGGCCTCTGAATTCTTAATCCGGGCCTGGATGTGCCGTATCTATGGCTATATTTTAATATCCATTAATAACTGTATATTAAAATACAATATAAATTTAAAAGGAAAACTTTACCCTTATGTAAAAAATTACTAGGAAACATGCTTGTTCTTTCCTACAACGTATAATTTCATTTAAAATAGAAACTTGTGTGGAAATTAAGCAGATGTTTTAAACCTTATACTGCAATAATTTCAACAACTCTACCTGGAGATAAGTGCTTGCTCAAAGGCACAATGACAGTGACTGAGGCAGACTCCAAAATAAAACTTTTACCACACCTTTAACTGCTAAACTGAGGAAATGCACCTACAGTCACAAAACTTTATCGTGCCTTTAAAAATTCATCCTTGTGGCAACATGTTTAACTGTTTGCATAAAAAAAATAAATTAATTAAAAAACCATTCTGACATTTGAAGCTGGCCTAAAGTAAAATTTTGGCAAATCTACCAATGGTTGGTAAAAGTTAGTGGCCATTAATATATTGTTTACTGCCTAATTAATTATAGTTATATTATTTGATAATAATTATTATCAACATTGATATTAGTATTTGCCAAACAAACTTTTATAGTTGTTTAAGATCTTCATTATTTGCATTTGCCACACGTGAGAGTTCATTTTAGCCCAGGCTTGGAGCATTTTATTTAAAATAAAATTGACATTACAGTTTTTTTGTTTACAAATATTTTCCTCATAAAATTTGTTTTGAGTAAGAAATATAATATTTTTATATTACCACTTGGAGGAAAAAAACATCAGATTATAAAAACCTACCATACCAATCATCCTTGATTCAAATCACAATTCTTCACCAACATTCAATTAACATCCTTGATTATATATTTTACATCAAGAACCAAACTAGCCATCTCAACTGCCACATTCAACGCATTAAGCTTGGCAGAAAAGGAATCTAATACTTTAGGCTGAGTGTCATTGTTTTCTAGGAAAACAGGAGAAAAAGTCTGACAAGCTGTATTTAGATGAGTCTTCTCCAGGTTGGATCTGTCCTCCAGCAGTCCACAACCACAGGTGTGCTTAACTTCTGTCTGAGAACTGATATCCATGACCCATCTGTGGCCATATGTCAGGTCAATGAGACAGTCCTGTCCATCATGCTCTAAGGAAAGAGCCACAGCAAGTAAAGAACTGCGAAATGACTCGACTGCCATCAGGAACTCTGAATGGGAAATACCCAGAGCTGCAGCAGTGGTTGGAGCTGTGGACTGATTCTGTAAAGTAAAAAACAAGAATTAAAACAGAAGTTAATTAATGGGTGTTTCAATGGAATGTCTATTGTGATTGTGTCTCTGATAGGTGAAGTAACCCACTTGCAACATCCAGCTATAGGGGTTCCTCAGGGCTTAGTACAACAAACAGCATTAATAGGATCACATCCTTCCTTTCAGACCATGCTACACAACTCCTTGTCCAAGTTTTTGAAGATAATTAATTGGTTTCTACAGTCATCAAACCTTGTCAAAGTGTTTTTAATAATTTTTGACCACTGCAGCCTCAAAATAATTCAATCTTATTTAAAATTCAAGAGATCACACTTTATAGCTGATGATAGATTATAAAGCGTGTTTGGCATGCTGTCCCAGGAGAGAGCCCTGCGCTCATAAGATCCTCCAGCCTAGGGCTCCCTCCCGTTTGTAGGGCGAGAGGAGAGTTTGAGCTCAGATAGGGGCTTATTTATGGCTAATTACAAATTAGGAATAGCTATGGAGAGATATACTGCTGACTAAGAGCTAATCTATGGTGTCAATTTGGTTTAGTCAATTCACTTACAGTTAAAACCAGAAGTTTACATACACCGTATAAAAAGGCACATAACCATTTAAAAAAGTCAGATGTTAATGTGACTAAACTTTTTCTCTTTTAGTTAAGTTAGGATTATCAAATTTGTTTCTGTTATGTTTAATAGCAGAATAATAAGAGAGATATTTTTTGAAAAATTGTTATAACTTTTCTTGAAAGTCAAGTGTACATAGCATTATTATGCCTCTGAAAAGCTAAGATGATGTCGGCAAGGTTTTTGAGGTTTTTGATAATTGACAACATTTGAGTTAATTTGAGGCACAACTGTAGAATACTATTTAGGGAAAACCTCAAACATATTGTTTCCTTTTGTGACAACATGGGGAAATCAATGAGCCAGAATCAACAAAAAAAGCTAGATTACAATTTGCTAAATTACACTGGGAAAAAGAATAATTTTTGGAGACATGTCCTGTGGTCTGATGGAACCAAGACTGAACTGTTTGGCCATAATGACCAGTGTTACATTTGGTGGACAAAGGGGAAAGCTTACAAGCCTAGGAACACCATCCCAACTGTGAAGTATAGGGGCATCATATTGTGGGGCTGTTTTGCTGCAGGAGGGACTGGTCCACTTCACAGCATAGATTGCATCATGAAGAAAGAACATTATGTAGAAATACTGAAGCAACATCTTAGGACATCAGCCAGGAAATGAAAACTTGGCCAAAAATAGGTCTTCCAAACAGACCATGACCCTAAGCATACTGCCAAATTATTTCAAATGTGCTTTAAGGACAACACAGTGAATGTTTTGGAGTGGCCATCACAAAGTGCTGAACTCAATCCTATAGAAAATTTGTGGGCAGAGTTGAAAAAGCTTGTGCGAGCAAGACAGACAACAAATCTGACTTAGTTACACCAGTTATGTCAGGAAAAATTGGCCAAAATTCCTTCAAACTATTGTGAGAAGCTAGTGGAAGGATACCCAAAACATATGAAAAGAGTTACAGTTTAAAAGCAAAGCTAAAAAAATACCAAAGAAATGAAAACTTTTGACTCTCTGGAAATTAATAGAAAAATTCTCATTATTCTGTCATTTAGCAAATGTAAATCATTTAGGTAATCCTACGGACCTTAAATAGTAAACGTTTAGTATGATTTACCACCAGACATTTTTTAAAAAATGGTTATGTCCGGGTAAACCTACGTGAGCACGAGGAGAACATGTAAACTCTGCACAGAAACGTCGACTGGCCTGGTAAGGATATGAACCAGTGACATTTTTGCTGTGAAGATGCCACCCTATCAAGGAAAAGGGAGGAGGAGTTGGGGTGGAAGGAGGGATACATCAAGACAAAGATAGCTGAGGTAAGAAACTCTGGTTATTTATTATGAGTTGTATCATGTGATGGCTAATGCGGCACCAGCTGTGATCAATCATAAGCATATGATCCTCTTGAAATTTGTTTATAAATAAAATTTACTTATTTAATGCAAACATGTAATTGTCTGTAGATTAAATTAACAAAACATTTTATTACAATCAAGCGCATTGTTTTAAACAGATGTATGGTAACCTTATTGATGTTTATATATATATATATATATATATATATATATATATATATATATATATATATATATATATATATATATATATATATATATATATATATATATATTGCCAATTTGGAGGAGCTGCTTTTTTCAAAAAACAATTTATTCTTGGAGGCGCACACCTGTTTCTTAAAATGATGCAACCCAAAATTGTGAATGATCCAACAAAAGCTGCAAACTGTAATGGTTTATACACCCCGCCAATAATATCTATGTTTGTTTGCACACCCCCCAATAATATCTACATTTTTTACATTTCTAAATGAGGAATGTACTATATAATGCACAAACTCTTTTGTAAAATTCTGACTTGTGAAAGTTTCTAATCAATATTGTAGAACTGAACGTCAATCTGATGTGTAACTCAGTGTAATAGAATACCATATGTGTGATGTGGGTGGCCAGCTGTGTTTCTGTGCAGCCGCCTCCAAGCAGGGCGTAGGGCTCCCTCAGAGTCAGTCGCAACACATGTTCTGCTCTCTGGCAAGTCATCTGTCCGACAAATGGAACAAATGTTCATCATTTCAGAGCAATGAAAGAGGAAATCAATGCAATACATTTGAATGAACAACAAATGGAGTTCATTAAATCTGGAAAAAAGTTTGACTTCATTTGGATTCATGTCTTTGGACTGTGGAGGAAATCGAAGTACCCGGAGGAAACCAATGCGAACATGGGGAGAACCAGTGGAACCAGAACCAGAATTGGACTCGAACCAGTGACCTCCTTGATTTGAGGAGACAGTGCTATATAGACTTAAGATCAATGCTTATAGAGATAGTTCAAACAAAAAGAAAATATTTAAGACTTGAAAGTATGACAATTGTCCTAAGTGACATGTTCTGTGCGAAACATTTCATGTGTTTTGGAAAAAAATAGATTCATATAAATAGGCATAGATTCAACAAGGTACTGGAAATATTCCTGAGAGATTCTGGTCCATATTGACATGATAGCATCACACAGCTGCTGCAGATTTGCACTGCAAAAAATGCTTTTCTTGCTTAGATTTTTTGTCTTGTTTCTAGTCTAAATATCGAAAATTTCTTATATCAAAAAGCATTTTCTAGACAGCAAAACATATTGTCTTGTTTTGAGAAATAATATGCCAATATTAAGTGAGTTTTTCCTTAAAACAAGCTAAATAATCTGCTAATGGGGTAAGCAAATAAATCTTGCTTTTTCTTTTAACGTAAGATTATTTTGCTTGCCCCATTAGCAGATTATTTTGCTTGTTTTAAGGAAAAACCCACTTAATATTGGCATATTATTTCTCAAAACAAGATAAAATGTTTTGCTTGTCTAGAAAATTCTTCTTGTTTTAGGAATTTTTAGATATTTGGACTAAAAACAAGACAAAAAAATCTAAGAAAAAAAAGCATTTTTTGCAGTGTGTTGGCTGCCCATCCATGATGCGAATCTCCCATTCCACCACATCCCAAAGGTGCTGTACTAGATTGAGATCTGGTGATTGATTTGTGCGTGAAAATCCCAGTAGATCAGCAGTTTCTGAAATACTCAGACCAGCCTATCTGGCACAAACAACCATGCCATGTTCAAAGTGACTTAAATCACCTTTCTTCGCCATTCTGATGCTCGTTCTGAACTGCTGCAGATCGTCTTGACCATGTATACATGCCTCAATGCATTGAGTTGCTGCCATTTGATTAGCTGATTAAAAATTTGCAATAACAAGCAGTTGGACAGATGTACCTAATAAAGTGGCTTGTGAGTGTATTTTCAATCTCTGAGTCAAATTGAGAATGAAGATATGATTCAAAATGAGAGCTTCTGAAGCAGAACCTAATCAACTCAAACATCTAAATCAAATTAAAACAAACTGCTAAACAAAATAATTAAAATTTAAAATAAAAAAGTCTAAATAACAAGAAGCACTCAACTGCACAAACCTTCAGTTCTTCCAGCATAGTTTCATTTCTGTGGCAGAGGACCATAGTGCTTATTGCAGCATGTTTAGAGGAGAGGAGCTGAAGCAGCTTCTTGGATCCACAGTCCTGGAAACATAATCCAGCAACCAACCCATAAGCTTCCATCGGGACCAGAGAGAAAAGAGATGCAACAGCCCGTGCACCTGAAATATCAGCATAAGTGTTCAAGTTAAGCCTCTATGAATGTAGAGACTAACATCTACTTTAAATTCTACTGCATTGGACTATAATATTACATATTATTACCAATAACGTAAGCAAAGGCATGGCTTTAAATAATAAAAATAAAAAGTAAATTCATATATATTGACCAGTGGTTCTCAAAGAGAGGTCCAGGACCCCCTGAGGGGTTGCAGGACAATGACAGGGAGTCGCTTTGTGATTTTCAAAAGTCAAATAAATTGTATTAAACCATTGATTTTAACCATAAGCCACATAAGATAAATAGTAGTTTTTAATAGTAAAAAACAAAAACATGCAAATGAAAAGCATCAGTCTTTAAACTTCTTTTTTAAAGGATTAGTGCGATTATGTTAGATTAGCAACACAGCAATAGTGTCAGCTGCAGCAGATTGATTTTATAGCACCAGGGTAAACTTTCTGACACCTTTCTGACATTTAAATACATTAAAAATAAATACAGGCCACAACTGAATATTGAGGATGATCTCCATTATTATTATCTCTAAAATAAACCAAGAATAGACTTGTGCTGAAAATATTTTGCCCAACAGTTTTTTTTAGGTGTGGTTAATATTAAATTAAATAAATTAATAAATGACTATAAAATGATATGACTGTTAGACTGTTGTACTTTTTTGTGCTGTCAATATACTTGTGTTTATATACAGGCATATTGTTGTTTGCGAAACGTTTGTATATTTATAACCACCTTCGAGAAATTTAGGATAAAACGTTTGGGAACCCCTGATATGGGCTACAGTTCAAACGTTTAGGGTAAACAAATATAAAGATAAAAAAACATAATCCTGCAGCACTGCAATTTAAAATAACCATTTTCAGAATTATTATATTTTAAAATGGAACCTATTCCTGTGATGCAAAGCTGAAGCCGTTCCTCCAGGAATCAGTGTTATATGATCCTGCACAAATCGTTCTAATGCACTAATTTGACACTACTTGAAAATAAAAAAAGGTTAAAAGCTTTTAAAAATTTAATTTAAAATATAAAGATTTACTCTTAATCAATTTAATGCATCTTTGCAGAATAGGGATAATAAACACAACCAATAATATAACGCTAGACTTTATAACTACATTTTTAATAGTACAATAATAATAATACTCATTAATGATATTTTGGGGCAAAGCAGTGGCGCAGTAGGTAGTGCTGTCGCCTCACAGCAAGAAGGTCGCTGGTTCGAACCTCGGCTCAGTTGGCTTTTTCATATGGAGTTTGCATGTTCTCCCTGCCTTCGCGTGGGTTTCCTCCGGGTGCTCCGGTTCCCCCCACAGTCCAAAGACGTGCTGTACAGGTGAATTGGGTAGGCTAAATTGTCTGTAGTGTATGAGTGTGTGCATGAATGTGTGTGTGGATGTTTCCCAGAGATGGGTTGTGGCTGGAAGGGCATCCTGCGTATAAACTTGCTGGATAAGTTGGCGGTACATTCTGCTGTGGCGACCCCTATTTAATGAAGGGACTAAGCCGACAAGAAAATGAATGAATAATAATATTTTGACAACAATTTCATTAGCCCACAAACATTTAAAAAAAAAAACATTTATAAATGCATTTATATGTGTTAGTTTTCATAATTACATAAATAAAAGTCAAACACACATTTTAAGCTAAATCCTTTTTTTTTTCAAAACATCATACTCGGAAACCAGAGCACCCGGAGGAAACCTATGCGGATATGGGGAGAACATGCAAACTCCACACAGAAATGCCAACTGGCCCAGTTGGGACTCGAACCAGCAACCTTCTTGCTATGAAGTGACAGTGCTAACCACTAAGCCACTGTGCCACCCCAGATGCAGTATATACACTTGTATTTCACAACTCCATTACAGTAAAACTTCATATTAAATTACACAAAAACAAATCCCCATGAAGCCCTGAACTAAATATTTACCTGTTATCTTGGCAAACGGCTCCATCAGAGCGAGTCCGAGCCTTTCGATCACGACCACTTCATGCTCTCTCAGGTAGTGCTGAAGAACTGGATGTACCACTTTTTGGCATGCGAATAAACTCACTTTATCCTTTACAACCTGTTCCCCAATCTTCAAGAGCTGCTGAAGGAGATCTCGTTCGGGGTTCAATCCTCTGTGGACCTCCAAAGCAACATCGCCAACCTCAGAAATATCCCCCGACAGTGACACACCAAAAAGCACCACCTTAAACGGACCATCTCCCAGTCTTTCGAGATCTCCAGGCAGGAGCATCTCAGGAACATCCAGCAGCAGTCCAGGAAAAACTGAAGAATGGTTCACAGATTGACCCTCAATGCCAATAGTGACCGTTCTTCCAAAGCAGGCTGTACCAGAAGAGTTGCAAGGGATGGAGTACAGAAAAGCCTGTGTGATCAATGAACTGATCTGCTGCGTCTCTCTGCTGTCCAACATGCAGGCTGGTTTGCTGGTGATCATGCTGTGCGCCAATGCAACAAGAGAATCACAGCTGCTAAACTCCACTGGCACCTTACAGCCACAAGAGTCTCCTTTAAGATACACATTACATTGTTCCACAAGGTGTTTGTACACTTTGATTGCCGTGGATGTCCTAAGCCCATATTTTTTGGTGTTTTCAATAAGTGTGAGTGTAAAAATCCCCATAAACAGCCCTGAGTCACTGTAACGTGTGGTGTGATGTTGAAGAGCAGTTGAGATCAGTTTGAGAAGCGGCTCAGACATTTCTAGTCGTTTGAGAAGCGCTGTTGAGGTTGAAGTTGTCAAGACGTGGCCCCCAACGTTGTTGTGTATTTGTTTCAGTCTGCCGGTAGGTCCATAGGCTGTGCTGAGTATGTTTCTTAATAGAGTGATCTTTTGGCAGATGGTACTGTTGGAAAGAGGTTCGTCTGTGCATAATGCTGGCTTCTTCTTACTAATGCGAGACATGCTGTGGCTTAATTTGAAAAAATTGGCTAAATCAATGTAGGTCAGTTACTTTGACAAGAATAGATGGTATGTATATAGTATTATAGAAAAGGTTAAGTATTGATTAAACTGGTATATGAATACCTATAGGTAGGCCCACACAGAATCTGTGCACGCAGATTTTTAGCCCATGGTTGCGTCTATATATTTACTTGAGTAAAAGTGTGTAAATTTATATTTATTCAGTATTTAAATTAATGTTAATGAATTTAAAGTAATATTATTGACTAATATGAAAATGTTCTTATGATTAATTTACAATACAGTTTGTATTGTATTGTATTGTATTGTACTCGCTTTATTTTACTAATTAAGTGGATCTAATTGGATTTGCGTTGTATACATTAAATAAAAGTTTAAAAGGTATTATTTTTTATTTCATATATCAAGTTTCAGTAATGATACTCCCAAAATCTTTTAAATTTAAACATTTTCTGTGCAGAAATAGCTAAAAATGTCCGCAAATTCTGTCTGGCCCAACCTATAGGTAACTGTATATATAACGTCCTATGACTGTTGCCATTCACTAGTTATTTTAAATGACAAAACAATATTTAACAATCATAACACAATTGGAACCATTTAACCTGAACCAGATAAATAAAAATGTCTAAAAATGCATTGTTTTCAGTGAGGGAATTCATTTTTGCAATTTTTCATCTAAATAATTATTTATGTTTCATACATTATGACAGTTTTTGAGCAATCTTTAGTTATTATCTATTTATTTCATTGGAATATATGTGCATTTTAAAAAAAAAATCTTACATATGAAATATTAAGTGATTATTTTTGATGAGATATTAAATTATACTATTTCAATATTTACATTAACATATTAAATAATTTATAATACACTAAGGCAATTTGATTCTTATCAAAATTTATTTTGCATCTGTTTATAGTTAGCAACTTGTTTATAAGTTAACAAAAGGTCATATATGTAGTAATAACATGGTAAAATCATGGTAACGTTGAAAATATTTACGACTTTAATTTGCTCACGAGATGTTGCTGATATAAATATGGTTTTGTTTAAAAAAACAAAGTTCCAAAATATTAATATTATAAATATTATAAACGGCTAAATAGTTACGTTATAACAAAGTATCTTTTAAAGTCTTTGGTTATAATAATTCAGATAGTGTTATGTGGTTATTTATTATGAGGTCAGTACATTTTATTTGTAGTCTACAAAGTATTGTACTTTAACCACTCATTATAACATAGCGTTACTACACTTATCTTTTACTTAATAGCAATATCTTCTTTCATATAACAACTAATAACAAACCTAATAGCTTATAAAACGCGCATATTTAGCGTCATACATACCAAAATTCAGCTTATATCTTAACTAACTGAAGAAAGAACAGCCAAAGGAACATTAAACCGTACCGCACAAACCAGGCAGATGGTGTTTATGTGCTGCACATGATCTCATAGAGTAACTAAACTATGCCAGTTAAAAAGTGTTTTACAAAATAAATGGATAAATTAATGGTTAAATTATGAACAGCAAGCGCTATTCATGTTTTGTGTCCTTTTATGTAAGCTGAGATATATCGTTCAGGATATTTCACAATTTACGTAAAATAGCAATCACCGCTGTCTGGCAAAAATATAGCTTCCTACATCCGGCTACGTCTCTATGACAACTGGTAGCGCTGGGGTCCTTACGTGACACAGGGCATGTTTCAAACCATCGGCGGGAGATTAAAGTTTCGTTCATTGCGGCTATTTTATTGTCATTCTCGACTAAATTGTGATTAAACATGTTAAATATTTATTGTACGTTACATTCAAATAACCCATGTATATTGTAAGCCAGGTCTGAGTGCCGCATAATCGCCCTTCTGCTTTGTGTTTTGAATTTGACTTGTATCTGTCACAATCCAAACACGTGAGTAGCTGCTTCACTCTAATGACTTGACGTTCATCACTGAATGCTCAAAATATCAGCAATAAATAAAAAGTATTTGTGTTTATCTAGATGGGGGAAATCTAACGACTGAATTTGAACAGGATGGAGCCCTCGAAATTTGTGGTCAAGGTAAACTTTTCATTTTATCAGTTTATCTTAGAATCTTCGTTGCTTTTGTGTTTTATTTTTACAGTAATTGTAAAATTAGTGGTTGAGACAAATGAAATCGAAGCTGTAATTTCACAATTTTGACGTTTTGTGTCTGAATGTTTACAAATGTATGTCGTTATGCCAGCCTTATTGTTTTATGAATGTGTTGTTACCCTTTATGCAGTGATCATGATTATCTTCATATCATCATAATTTAGAATTCGTAACCTTGGAGTTATGTCCAAGTTTCTGTCTGCGTTCTGAATGATTTTGAGGTATTGAGCTTTAAAGTTTTTGCACTGAATAGCAAACAGTATGTGTGTAACATTTTTTTATTTTTTATAAAAAGGCTTAAAATGTAAACAATAATAAAAAAACATCCCATAATGTAAATAAGTTGTCATTTAATAAGAATATATGAATATCTCAATTTGGACAAAAATGTCAGGTAGAACCTTATAATTCTAAGGTGACAAATTGTTTATCATGATTTTGAATTTTTAAGTCGTTACTGTGATTTACCAAAGATTATGGCTTCCATATAATAAATTATGATAAACCTAAAGAAACGAGTGTATTCAATGCTTAAGAGATCGTTGAAACAAAAATAAATAATAAATTCTGAAAAAAATGAGTTTTTCTGTTTTTGAAAGCTTCAGGTATTTCTGATTTGTGACTTGGAGTTGAGACAGAGGGTATAGTTAGCTCAGAGAAAAAAGTTTGTGGATTTTGTTTTGTCGTAGTTGTATTTGTCTTGATTTCTCAAAACTTGTGTTTTTTTTGTGTGGGTGAGTTGCATACATAGTCAGCTACAAAGACCAGGGTGAGCTAATGTTTGGAGTTCTGTCAAAAATAATAGCCCTGCTGTGACTCTTCTTTTCAAATATTTGGCAAATTATGTTTTACAGAGCAAGGCATTTGTCAAAGTATTTCCTATATATATATATATATTTTTTTTTTTTCTAGAGAAAGTCTTATTTGTTTTATTTTGGCTAGAATAAAATCAGTTTTATTATTTATTTATTTTTAAATTAACATTTTAGGATCAAAATTATTTGCCCTCTTGTTTTGATTGGCTACAGCACAAACCACTGTTATACAATGACTTGCTTAATTAACCTAATTTACCTAGTAAAGCCTTTATATTGCACTTTAACCTTAATACTAGTATCTTGGAAAATATTTAGTAAAATATTCACTGGCATGATGGTAAAGATAAAAAAAATCAGTTATTAGGAATTAGTTATTACAACTATTATGTTTAGAAATGTGTTGAAAGAAAATTTTTATTTCCATTAAACAGAAATTCGGGAAAAAATATAAAATATTATATTATATTTTCTTTTACCAAACTCTATTATATATCTTGGGAACACTTAATATATGATGCACGTGCTGCTTAGGACAATTCTTTGAAATGTTTGGGCCAGATTTACCAAACAGGGTAAATAATCACCTAATTTTCATAATATCAAAGAATTGCATAAACTACGGCAGTTTGGCTCATAAACAAGCAGATTGATGATAAGGTGCAAAAGCACTGGTGCAAATTAGGGTAATCTGGTAACGTTGAGTTGAGTTGACTTTATTAGTACCCGTAGGTAGATTCTTTTTTCAGCAAAGTTTTGCATTTGGTACAAACAATTAAATCACACATATACATACCCACATATACACATACAAAGTACCTTTTAAAAGATTATAATTTATTCAGAGCAACAATAGATGATGGGACAAAGCTATTCCTGAACCATTTTGTCCTATAAAGCATCTGAAACCTTTGACCCGAAGGGAGTAGGTTAAACTCCTCAAACAGAGGATGAGAGCTACAAATAATAATGTTCTGGGCATTCCGTAAAAGCTGCCTACTATACAGGGATTCAATACTTAGCTGTGATTCACCAATCAACCTGCTAGACCACCTAACATCCTGGCTCAGTCTATTCTTGTTTTTGAGAGACAGACCTCCAAACCATGCCACCAGAACGGAGGATAGAATAGACTCAATAAAAGCAGGATAGAAAAGAGTAATCATATTGGGGCCAATGTGGGCATTTCACAGCTTTGAAAGTTAACTTCATGAAATACAATAACAACTCACCCAAAAATAAAAACAAATAAATGAAATATTTGGAAAGCTGAGATTTGAATGCTGTAAACCAAAATACTAATTTTCTAATGTATTGTAACATTTGAAATTGGGCATAATTCTTTTCCATTTTACCTATTAAAATAGACCAAATCCATGCTTATACTCCAAATAATGCAGTTTACTTTTTAGACATGTACAGTTTTACAAGTTTTTAGCTGTTAGTAGCAGAAATATACAATAAATAATCGATTGAAGATGTGCATACGGCATTAAAAAACACCAGAGTGAGTTTTATTTTTGTGTGAACTATCTGTTTAGAAGTGCGGACTGTACTTCATTATTTAAACTCTAGATGGAGCAGCTGTCTTAGGAATGAGGGCTATTAGCTCATAGAAGAGCATTGAGCTGTCTGTATGTATTCAATGTGTTGTTTAAAAAGCACAGCTCTTAATTTTTCATGTTCTAAACCCATAATATGTTCAGTCTGTGCTTTTTTTTTTTTTTAACTCAAATTTCATAGTAATGTTAGAGATATTATGTTTTCCATATATCTCAGCTTCTTTGTTTTACATTACATTACGGTTTGATGTTTCTTTTTTTCTTTTTTTTTTTTAAAGTATTCATGTATGTATATCTATCCAGTTGATTGTCTCTGCAGCACAGATGCTGGACCGGTGCTGTCTATTCATCCACAGGCCAGATGAATGAATGTCAGTACTAATGCTTGTCAGATGTTTCTATTAAGCGCTAGAAAAGCCCCGGGTCTTTTTCTTTGTTGACGTTTCATATAGCGAAGGCTTTAACTCTAGATTCTGGACGCGACTGTGGATCACACACATCCGCGTTGAGTGCCAGACTTTGGCTGCATATTTCTCTCTTTCTGTCTTTCTCACTCATCATCTCTCCCGTCTTTCTGTTTTTCATTGTGGGAGAGCACCACTCACCAACTTCACCCTCCCAGTCTGCACATAATGATACTGTTATATATGTTGCTCTCCCTGAGAAAGAAACTGTCATGCCCAACACTGCGACCACAGAGAGACATTTAAAATGGGGAAGCAAACAATACCGTCAGCTGGGCCCAGTTCTTAGCTAAACTGTTCTAGGACAGCATAAGACCCGCGTCATTTGTAAAATAATTTTTCTTATTTTTAGTTAAAAGTTATAGTTTAGTAAAAATTTAAATTCTGTCATGTTTTTTAAAATGTTGCAACTTTGAATGAAAATGTATATGTAGTTAACATAAAGACTCATTTAATAACTTAATAAAAAATAACTGTTTTATTTAGAACAACTGCAAGTTAAACATGTGTAGAAAAATGTCACTGATCATTTAGTTTTTGCTAGAGTTTTCATTAACACTAAATGGAACATTGGTTTAATTTAAGTTAATACACCTATAAAAAATAAATATGGAATTTCTTCATAATAGCTTAAAATATAATTTGCGATAATCTTTTTTTCCCCATCATGGCTTGAGTATAAAACCTTCTTGAACAAGAAAACATGTAGAGTAGACATATGAGGATATTCAATAATAATATAAATATATTGTAAAAATTAAACATGGACAATATTAACATCCTGGGCACCTCAAAATTCCATGAATAATTATTATTTATTCAATCATTCAGGATGCTTTTTGAGATTATGCAGATTTTTGCCAGTTCTTCATCAGATCAGCAAGTGCTTCAAGATTTAATAGTTTTTTTATTTATCTTTTTATTTTTTTCAAACATTAACATTTTCACAAAGTAATCTAATCTGGTTTATGATATTAAAAATTCTGTGACTGTGTACAGGCAGTATGTTTATTAACTCTGTAGTCTGTACACCAAGGATCCATTTAGCATCAGTTAATTTGTTCATTCATTTTCCTTCGGCTTAGTCCCTTTTTTAATCAGGGGTCACCACAGTGGAATTAACTGCCAGCTTCTCCAGCATATGTTTTACACGGCAGATGCCCTTCCACCTGCAACCAAATACTGGAAAACACCCATACACTCACATTCACACACACATACACTACGACCAATTTAGTTTATTCAATTCACTTGTACCACATGTCTTTAGACTGTGGGGGAAACCGGAGCACCTGGAGGAAACCCAGATGAACAAAGGGAGAACGTGCAAACTCCACACAAAAATGCCAACTGACCCAGTTGGGATACAAACCAGTGACCTTCTTACTGTGAGGCAACAGTGCAATCCACTGAGCCACTGTGTCGCCCTATCAATTAATTCAATGTAATGACAACTACAAAAGCAATTATTAATCTTATATGATGTTAATTTAGTTAATGATTAATAATGCATTAAAAGCAAAAGTAGTACTTGTTTTATTATTTATGTAATAATTAATAATCAATAACCAATAAACTTAGTTTTAATAATAATTAATAATATTAATTATTAATAACTAATTAAAAAAGCTGTACATTTTTTTATTTTACTTGAACATAATATAATATGGCTATTTCTCACTGTTGATTTTAATCCATCAATTAAGGCTGCAGTTATTGATTATTTTATTAATCGATTAATCTACCACTGTAATGAATTAAGTTTTTTCCATTTTCATTGAAGATCTTGTGACACACACACACACACACACACACACACACACACACTTACACACACACACACAAACAGTAGCATGTAAATTGAGCTGAACGCAATAAAGTTTACCACTATAAAACTACTATATTCTGAATTTAAACAATGGCATTTTTTATTTCACCAGATATTACATATAATCATATAATATCAGGATAAAATAAAAACAAGCTCCATATTGCTTAATTAAAATAATTATAACAAGCAAATCAAATAAATGTTATACAGACAAGAAGTGATGAGTTAAATGTATTTTTTAAAGCAAGTAACTCAATTATAACTTTCAGATAGCATCAACAAATGTTCAATTCTAAGACTTAATAGTAACATGCTGTTACCTATTGCTTCATCCTTTCGTCCTTTTGTACAGTTTAATTTGTTTAAAACATTTATTTGGTCATGCATATACAATATGCATATACAATAAAGCATTACAGTAAATATCATTTGGTTATTATACTGTTATATGCAGCTTAAGTCAGTATCGTATATCATGATAAAAGCATCAGCAATTAATTGCAACAAAAAACTATTAATAGTGGCAGAAGCCTAATGTAGAGTAGGACTGAATGAATAAGTGGATTGTCGTCTTTGCTGTTGCAGCCTGTGGTCTTTGTCATTGCAAGATAGATCAGAAATAGGCCTAAATAAATCAGTTACAATAAATACTTCAACATTCCATAAAATGGTAACTTTAAAACAATGCATTGTGCCTTCAACCTTACTACAGATTCTTGTAGAGTGTGAGCCAACATTCTGTCCAGCCTTACACAGCAGCGTAAAGTTGGATGTCATATTTCCACTGTGCACTGCAATTCTTGCAGGCGATGAGATACTCCCACATTAGTTGACTCATGCTTTGAGACCCTGGGTTTCTCCTTAACGCCTCAGAAGACACTGAATATTTACACAAGACCTGCCACACCACTCTACTGTTATACCCATCTGGTGTATGAGATGGTGGGAGAGCGAGATTCTTTGTTTTTGAGTATGAACGTTAAGTGCTGGGTAGTATGACAGATGTCTTGGCTCTGGTTTATGTGCTAGGTCGACTTCCCTGGTAGATACGGACCACACACTTGGACCTCCAAGCATCCTGTTACTGTCATCAGATCAAGGAAATCTGTTGTCATTTCTGAAACACAGAGGGAAAATTTGGATGGATGCAGCTTAGCAGACATGGGAGGATGTAATAGAATTCTAATCTTGGCGTTCTTGGATAATACAGAAAATTACAGCAGATGTTGAGACCGACAGGCTTTTGCAGTCATTCTTGTAAAAAAAAAACACACTGCATGGGTATGGAGGAATAGTTGTTTAGTTTTTCTTGTCTCCTCACACTTCCTTTTTACTAGAATTCTTAGGATCTCTCTGATATTGTTTAATTGTTTGTAGAGCTTTACCAGGTGATATTCCTGCCTGTTCTTGCTGTTGGAATTTCGCTTCTGGGTTGTGTCCTCGCTTGTGGAAAAAACAGAAATCCATTCAGGTGTGCTAACATCCAGAGCTTAACTCGCAGAGTGCTTCAGAGTTGCTAGAAATAAAAGCCAGCTTAGTTATAATCACACTGATTTATTAGTGGTTCATGTTGAGGTTTTGAAAACCTCTGACCCTAAATAGGGGCTCCAGACTTTAAAAAAAATGATTAAGGATTTACTGGCACCCATAATAAACATTTGGCTTTTAAACAAATTAAACACTTTAATTATAGAAATAGCTTTTTAAGGGGAAAAATACAGAATTGATGAATTATATTTGTACAACATTTATTACAATAAAATAAAAAAGGCCTGTGAAGGTTTGTTTAGAATACATAACTGAAAAATGACTGGAGATATTCTAAGAGTGTCTTTAAGCTTGGTTATGCTTTTTAACGATTTACTGGCTTAGTGAAACCAAAAAACAAACTGGCAATCAAGTCTTGTTTTGGGAATCAATTAAATTAAATTAAAGTTTTAAAATAATCGTCTTTTGATCACAAAGTGGACCTCGCAACTTATCATCAAACATTCGAAGCATGACACCTTTTGAAACGCCTTACGATGTGATAGCTAACAAAACTAGGCTTTTGTTTTTATAACCTTATAAGTAACCTTGCATGGTGAAAATTGTGTAAATTGTTTATGAATGTTAATAAGTATTTATAAATAGTTTTACTGCCGCAGACACATCACACTGAAGTCCGATTACTCTCTGAAGCTAAACAGGGTTGAGCCTGGTCAGTACCTAGATGGTAGACAACATACTTAACCGCCAACTTAACCAGCATATGTTTTACACAGCGGATGCCCTTCCAGCTACATCTCATCACTGGGAAACACCTATGCACTTTTTTTCAAACACATACACTACGGACAATTTAGTTTACCCAATTCACCTACTGTATAGTGCTTGTCTTTGGACTGTGGGGGAAACCGGAGCACCCGGAGAAAACCCACACCAACACGGGGAAAACATGCAAACTCCACACAGAAATGCCAACTGCCAGGCTCGAACCGGTGACCTTCTTGCTGTGAGGCGAGATCGCTACCCACTGCGCCACCGTGTTGCCCCAAGTATTCTTTTTATTTATTTATTTATTTAATATAATTTAGTTGAAGTTCTTTCATTGGTATATTGTACTGTCATATCTTAGTATTGGTTATGATAGCTGGATTTTTATACTGTAACTTTTTATAGATTTTTGTTTTGTGAGATTTTTGCAAATCTTTTTTTGTCTTTTTCTTTCATTTTTATTGGATTCAGAGCCCTGCTAAGTGTCACATAACAAATCCCACTTTGGATGTCATAGATATTCATCAAAGGACGGGCTTGATGCGCTTCTAGATCTCACAATTTCTAAAATAATATCTATGCTAGATGAAAGTAGCAAGAGGACGTATTGGAAACTTTAGTTTACTCACATTCAGTGTTGACAACAAACACTGTTGCTGTGACAATGTCAAGTTTAGACATGATGTTAGAGAGTTGGGGGTAGGCAGTTTTTACTTCAACCAATAGAAATCTTCCATTGAACACCTTAGCAACCGCACAACAACATCTTGGCAACCACCCAAATCACACTACCATCACGGCTTCATGTTTTCCATGTAAAAATCTAGATAAACTTGTTTGTGTCTCATGTCTCTTTTGCTTGTTTGAAATTGACAGCACCAATGTTGACCCTCTTGAAAGAATTCCAGGTGACTCACACTACACAAAATCAGCAAGTCAAGACCAAAGATTTAAACCTTTAACAGGCAACACCCAGAGATCTAAAGAGTTCCCTTAGGCTCCGGAGACTGTTCGTCGACCTGCGACGCTCTTGCAAAGACAAAGACGGAGCTAGACGGAGGGGGAGTTTTATTGAGTGAGACTGTTTCTGCTGCCCTCTCTCTCTCTCTCTCTCTCTCTCTCCCTCTCTCTCTCTTTCTCGCTCTCTCTCTTTCTCTTTCAGTATAAACATCTGTGGCTGGTTAATGTTAGCCCCAGAGCTAAGTGCAGAGAAAGGGGTTCTGGTTCTCACAACAGTGATAGCAGTGGTAAAAGGGCAGGGAGGTGTGGTGGCGAACAGGCAACAGCTACACAAATGCTCCTGGGCCGACTGCCCAATACTAATCAGAGAGAGAGGGCAGGAGAAAGCCCATTTAGGGGGGTAAAACTGATAAGAGAAGGTAGCTGGGGAGCATCTTGGGAACTGAAAGTGATGCAGAGTAGGAGTCCAAAAAGCTGAAAGCGACTCTGCTTTGCCTTGTGTGTTTTCTTAACAATAGGGAGCAGAAAATAGCACAGCTTAGTTGTGGACTTTGGTCAGAATGGCAGGGACTGATTTGGTACTGTTCTGTTTTATTGTTTGTTTGGTTTCAGGGCCTTTGTAGTATGTTTTTGGCAGGTCAAGCTGATCTGATAAAGAGTGAAATGTAAGAACCAGTTTAATCTGGAGGTTATTGACCCACAAGAAGCCTCAGGTGTATTCAACGAGAATCAACAAACCAAAGGAAAATGAAAAAGCAGCTCTGCCTCAAGCTCTATGTACAATAATTAATATGGCAAAGACTAAAGAAACCTTGTACGATCCTATCTGCAAAGGATTTCCTGAAGACACTATCACTCTTCCTACACCATGCGACAGAGAGCTGTCAAGACTTTCATTGCACAATAGTGAAGAATTTGGTAAAACCATAGACCCTTTTCACATTTCCGGGTTTCTCAGTAGCCGAAGGCATCAAAGTTAAGTAAACTTAACGCGCAGTGAATTGGAGAGTACAAAAAGTTTTTTTACAGTCCTATTTGCTGAAATAATAAAAAAGAAATGACACAATAGTGTTAAGACTTTCAGAAAAAGAAAATAGTTTGTGAGACTGATGACGGCAGCCAGAGGAGAGAATAACTTCAAATTTACTCTAAGCCCCATAAACGATGCATTAGAAACTCCTTGCATAAGCAGTAATTTGTTAGTTTGACGCAAAGATAATATAATGCATTCATAAATGCATATAAATCTTCTTAGTTTTTTTCAAATCAAAATATTAAAAAATTTCAAAGAATTTAGATTATGTTGACCGTTAAATGCATCATAACAGTTTTGTGAAAAGGCTCCATTGAAAGTGTTTAAAATAAGTAAGGTAGACTAATACATTACACTGGGATAAATAATGAAGCAGCAAATAAACATGGAACTCCACTAACAAAAGGAACTCTGCAAACATACGTCTAGTAGATTACAGATTCTGAGAAATTTCATGCATCCGCTTAGGGAATAGTTTAACAGAGGTTGTGTAGCGGCTAAGGTCAGAGATCACCTCTAGTTTCAGCTGTTTTCAGACTGATTTACTTTTTTTTTGTTTTTTTTTCAAACTGAAAGAGATTTCTGTAAGACATTCAAGAAAATCATTGCAAGAGTAACTGTTGCAAAATGTGTTATGTTTTTACACCACTCTCAAATGCAAATACAGCCAAGGATTTGCTGGTTTACTGGTATAATAATAGACTTTGGATGGCTTTTTAGTGTTTGTTATTGTAAAGTTTCGCAGACTGTTTTGGGAATTCAAACAACAAAAATTAATCCAAATCTACAGATCTTTTTATTGTAGCTTGTTAATGCAACATTGGTTCATTTGCTGGTATTTATGCAAACAGGAAGGTTGTAAAATGTACAAAACCCCCAAGTTTAATTTATTTGGCTTCTCCATTCATAGAAACATGTGTCCTCTCACTGCCCGCTTTAAAGAGATTTGCTCCACAGTTGAAGGTTCTGTCATCATTTATTCATTTTCTGCTGTTTCACCTGTATTTTCCCATTCAGTGAACATATCAGACCTCTTTGACCTTTACTCCTATGCATCATAATATGCATGAATTGATGTTGTACCTTCTTTTGTGCTCTGTATGCATGGCATATGCATGTTTAAACAACATATATGTGAATTAATGATCGCATGTCTTTCAGTTTTTGCTAAACAACCCTTAAAACACCAATTTCACCAGTCCTTCTCGAAGCAACCCTTGTTTTTCTTTCCAAACAGTCTGTAACAATGTGGACTTGACTCATTCTAACTGCACATTTAGGACTCCCATAACAGGCAAATGCAGTTTACTGTTTCTCTCTGTCCCATAGTTGCACAGGGCCTGGAAAAGCCGAGCGAACATGTCTCACAAACACTGGGAACATTCCTACAGTGTTTTGTAATGGCATATTTCAGATTTCGAAAAGAAAGTGGAGAAAAACAAAACAGCATGCGATAACGCGGCGGTTCCAGAAGCAGCATAAGAAGACACATTATGGAACCATCGAAGCCAAGCTCCTTTTCACTGCCTGATTGACAGTTCCCGTCCATCCCCTCTGATGCTTTCCCACGCCACAGTAATTGTAAAAGGCAGTCAGCCGAAACCACTGGTCAGTCGCAGAATGGCCACAACACAAAGACTTGATGAGAAAGCCGGCCAGTGTTTTCTAAAGGATCTGCTGTCCTCCACATACATGCATACATAAAGATGCCTCTGTTTCTTGTTTTAGCTCTTGTCTCTGCTTGCCCGCAAAAGGATTAACTCTTTCTCAGCTTTTAATGCTGCGTCGGATGAGATTTATCACGGATGATGGAATGAATGTATGTTTAAGCATGTCTGTGAAATACAAACAAACTTGACACAGATTCTAATAGAGTTGTCTCGTGCCTACACCTATATATAGTTGGTAATTCCTAAAAAACACATTTCCGTAGTGTGACACAAGGGGGCAGCCTGTCCCTCAAGTTCAGCGCCCCTGCCACCAAACTAACCCTCATGTACACAAAGCAGCAATTAGAGGAAAATATGCTTTCATGTCAAAAACAAAGCTATTTGGCAGCACGATTTGGCCTGTCTTTGTGCTAATAATGTGCCGTAATCCTGCTTGACTGGAGATGAATTTGGAGGTTAGAAGCCAAACGAGAATGCTGGAGACGTTTTATTTACTCAGTCGCTGTAGATTCCTCTGGTATGGGAGGCATAAATCATCGCTTATGGGACGAAAGAGAACGAGACAGTGGAGATGTAAGGAGAGAGAGAAAAATGAGTGTAGCTAGAGAGTGGTGCTAAACAATGGGCTTTACCCAACACACCCTACTAATTCACTTTCTCACGTCATCTCTTCTCAGATGGCTTTGGGGAAACATGGACCCAGAGCATTACCGCCTGGCCCGGGCCACTTTAGCTCCTCTCTAGGGCCCACTAAAACACACACTCGCTCACTCGTGTTCTATCAGGGTTTTATCTAGCACTCTGGAAGTGCTCTAGAATGTGTTCTGGTCAGTGTCTTGAATAGGGGAATTTCTTCCTGTCTCCTTCTTTCTGATGTCATCAATGCGGGAATCAATGCAGCCACATCTAGCTCTGAGCTCAGGTGTTGACATGCATCAGTGCCGGCTCCTCTTCGTCCTCTTGCGGGTGGTCTGGGAAAGACCCGTGTGAGTGGACTGGAGCGCAGTGACAGGCTTGCTCTTGCGCTCATGTGTAAAACATAATCAGGCCGGTGTGGAGCAGAGATGTAACGAGTGCTTAAACGGCCGCGACGTCTCTGGCTCCCCTACTCTGCAATGACTTATTGTCCTTGACGTGCTGACGCAGCACTCTAAGAATTCCAGTCTTTGGATGAAGTTCTGCAGACTCCCCAATTCGGGCCCTCTTCTTTTCTTGTCACATTTCCATAAACTAACAGGTTAGCGAGGGCATCCTTTGGCAAAGCCTGCAAATCCTTTGCTGTGTCATTCCTCTGCATGGCTTTGGTTTTAACGCCTCCATCTCTGAGATCAAGTGTATCTGGTTACTGACATAATGCTAATGAGGTGCGTTTACAAAGCTTGTAAAACTGCTGGGTAGAAAGGGGGAAGCAGATGCACAAAGACAAGAGGAAGGGGATGATGTGACTTGCCTTCAGCTATGGATTTGAAGGTGTCATTCAATCAGCTTAGTGATGACTTCTTTTTTGTTGTGTTTAATACCCTCATCCTTCTCTCTTTCTCTCTCAAAAGTGTGGGAATTACGCCGTGCTGGTGGATCTTCACATATTGGCCTTAGGCGACCAAGACAATGCCAACTGGTTCTCTCCAGCGCACAGGAAGGTATGGGAATGAGGGTGTGTTTCTGTTTGTTTGTGTATGTCCTCTTACATTTCAAAAAGCTTATACTGCAGGAATCTGGAATTTGGATCTTCTCTTGGGGATCCCCCCATCCTCTTTCTGCATTTATAAGATATATGTTTTCATTGGCCCACACTGCCTAAAGGCAGAGAGGCTTTGAATGATTTCCCCTCCAAGGTTTAACTCTACATGCAGCACTTCTAGTTAAATTTGAGCTCCATATAAAAGGTTTCGAGTGAATGTCACCTTGGGAGGTTTTTTTAGGTTTGCACAAACCGTTACTTGTTTTTATTCACAGGAAGTGGGCTCTTTGATTAGGGATGCATTGGAGCCCAGGGTGAGGCAGTTCCAAGAGGCCAGATACCAGAAGATCCAGTCCAAACCAAGGAAAGATCTCACCCCGACTGCCCCTCTTTGTCTTGAAGGTATAAACACATATGCTCTGTTCCAAAATCTAAGCTGTGTCTGAAATTGAATGCTTTCTAGTGCAGGAGTGTCCAGTCTTGCTCCAGGGCAGCCAATGTCCTTCAAATTTGAGCTCCAACGTGCTCAAACACACTTGTCTGAAATTTTCTATTGACTCTGAAAACCGGGTTTAACTGTGTTTGATTGGGGCTGAAGGTAAACTCTGGAGCACATTGGTTTGGACACCCTTGATCTTGTAGGCACTTCATTTGTGTTTACACCTATTTTGCAACTGTAAAGTATGTTTTATGTAGTGTACATGTGGGTAGTGTAAATGAAACTTGACCCACCAATTTGTGTTGTTTTACTGCCTATGGCAACTCCTTTACTGTGGGCTCATGGGTTAGTAAAGATGTGCCCTTCAGATAATCTAGAGTTGTTGTTGTTTGCCAATGTAAGATATTTAACTACACTATTTAGTTTAAACCTTTGGCATGCATTGAGATAATGGTGATGAATGGACCCATCCTTTACTTTAATTAATGTCTACTAATACTTAACATTATATTGATTTATGTCTATTTTGCTGTGCCCTTTTGAACCACAATTACCACTGTAATGTTCCAATACAATACCGAATGCATCTGTCAAGATGCGTAAAATATCGGTTACACCTGCATATTTGACAATTTGCTATAGGCTATTGAAATGTATAATTACCTGTGATCAAGTTGCAAGTGAAGACCTGCGTTTTTCTCTCACACCTATTTTAAAAATGAACTCTACTTCATGAACATGAGACATGTCACACAGCTTTACCGCACGGGTGCTCAGTATGTTGCTGTCCCACAGCAGGAAGGGAGAGATTTCATAACAAAGTAGAGAAATTGATGACATACCTGCATGCCAGCATAAATGAAAACTAGTTGAGACTAGGTAGCACTCCCCAGGAGTGTCTCGACCGCCCCCATAGAGATGTGCTGAATGTGTTTAACTTGGCTTTCTCTTCAGCATGTATGCAGGCCATATGTCTCACCCGCCCACCTCTGCTTTTCTCTTGATATTCTCATGTTGCGTTTAAACTATCATGCAGTTGGCTTTAAGTTTTCTGTATTTTGATCAGGGATGCCAAAACTACTAGATATTTTTTTCAAACTGCATAATGCGTTTAACTTTGAGATTTTAGGAATTGATATCAATAATGTTTCAAGTTAAACTTTAACTCTTGTCAGTGATCTTTCAGTTCCATTTTTTGATTTGCATTTCTTGATCTTGCTCAGTTTTCATAATTACCTTAAATCATAATTACACTAAGAATGTTTCTTGCATTAATTGCAATTTCCTGTTATGTATTTGATCTATGAGCAGGTTTTTCTACTCAACCTTTTAGGTAGTTATTTACTCTTAAAATAAACTCTTTGAATTATATTTTTTCATGAACAAATGACATTCAGAATCGAGGTGAATGTATATAAAATGTATACAAATTCAATCCGCAGCTTGTTATTCTGAATCAAATTTTAAAAAATGTGATAGTGTGATACCTGAGCATTAAGGGTGTCACGATCCTCCAAATCCTCGATTCGATTACATTTTCGATTCTAAAGGCATGATTCAATTCGATTTTCGATTATGAATAATTAATTAATGACCAATTAATTATTTGTAGCCTACCATTTAAACTACCTGACCTGCATGGTCTTTGTTTTACCCATAAACAAATCATACAGTAAATGAATAAAGGCAAGATACACGCATAATTACCACCTGTCAATCACTTTTTTCTGCGGGACTCGTGAATAGGCAGTGATCTGTGTCGTTATAATGGCGTCGGTAAAAAAGACGCACAACCAACAGGAACCAGCCAACAGTATCTGAGGTGTTCGCTAAAATGACTAAGTACAAGTGAGTGAAAGATTGAAGCAGTCCTCTGACTGCCTGGACCTGCTGTCTCGAGCGCATGGCTGTGAGTGCGTCTGTGTCTGTGTGGTCACGTGATGTGCATTTTCAGAGGTAGAGAGGAAGGAGGGCTGCTCAGAAACGCTACACACCACTGTGGATGTCAAATCGTTGTCGTTCTAAAATGCCATTTAAAAACAAAGACAGTGTAAACAGGGCCTGAGTGTGTACTTTTCACGAGCGGATTTGCGCCGGGGGCGGGCGGAGGATCGCGATGTTGGTGTTGTCTATCGGACGAACCGTACGTAATAAAAACATAGCAGAGCTTGCAAAACTGGGTTTTTTTTTTGTCGACAACACAAACGTTGTCAACATAACTCACTGGAAATCCAAAATGCTTACACACCGGCGACTTCATTGAAAGAGGAGAGGGTTTAAGTTCTGTCGACGGGTCTCCTGCTTCTGCAGTTTAACAAGCACTTCAACAAGCCTGTTTTTTTCCCGCTTGGCAAGCCAAGCTGACGTGACATGGTGGTGTTGCAGCATCGACGATTCTATTTTTTGATTCGATAATCGAAATTGAGCATAAATTTCGATCGATTTTGATTAAAAATCGAAATCGTGACACCCCTACTGAGCATTGATCCAGCATTCACAAATGCATTCAACTCCTTCCAAAGCTCTTTAATCCATTTTTTACTCTCTATATTGATGTGTTCATATATAATACACATAACAAATAACCGTAAATTGTGTGAAAAATCTGTCATATTACAATTTAAAGAGGAACAACGGATCCCAATTTCAATCGATTTTATCTTTAGACACTTTTAGCACTTTTGAATTGCATTAGGGGACCTTGATCTCTGCCCTGACAACTTTAAACTATACTTAAAATGCAAATCAGTCACTTTATACTTCTCATCGTTGAAGCTGTCAGAGATCAAGTTCCCACGATGCAGTTCAAAATAAACAGAAAACACCCATGAGTCACAAAACATGGGTTAAGAAATATTTGCTATAGCCTATTAAGGTCTTGTATTCAAGATTTAATTACGTTTCTATGCAAGTTTGTTCTTAAAATAAACAGTGGTGGCTGTTGCAACCTGTTTTTTCATGTAACGTTATGTGACATTGTTTACAACCTGTTTTGCTAATGTCTTTTCATGTTTGAAACAATGATTGAGTGATTGCATACATTGAAAATCAGTTATCCATATCATCAACCTAACCCTAGTTCATAAGGCCTCCCACTCTATTTGGGCCTGTCTCTTTCATCTAAAACAAGCAGTGTCAATCCACTGAAACTAAGTACATAACATAATTTTGGGCAGATTTACAGTAGTTTGTAATGACATCATGCCAGTTCGTTCTATGATTTCGTTTGAGATATACTGGGGCCTTAAAGGGTGGTGGTTCTTTTTGCACAGGTAGCACTTAAAGCCTGTAAAAGGCTGACTCACTGCATGGGCCAGGTCCTGCTGAGAGAGGTAGATTACAGGGCAGTTAAGCTCATAAAAAGAAATTTCTCCTCTTTAGATGTTGCTGCCCCTCTCATGGCACGTCAAGGCACAGCTGCACCACTGCAGAGCTGCTCATCTGTCTCTGTTCTTGTTTAGCACTAGAATTGCATCCAGTTTAATAGGCTTGGGTGATATGACAAAAATTTCATATCGCGATAATGATATACAGTTGAAGTCAGAATTATTAGACCTCTATTTACTAGAAAGAAGTTTTTTTTTCAACACATTTCTACATACATAAAAATAACTCATTTCTAATAACTGACTTGTCTATGTCATGATACATAAAATTTTACTAGATTCTTTTCAAGATTCTAGTATTCAGCTTAAAGTGCAGGTTAAAGACTTAACTAAATAAATTTTGTTATTTAGGCAAGTTATGGTAATCCGGCAGATCATTGTATAATGATGATTTCTTCTGTAGACCTTCAAAAACATATTGCTTAAGGGGGCTAATAATATTGAAAATGGTTTAAAAAAAATAAAAACTGCTTTTATTCTAGCCGAAATAAAACAAATAAGACATTATAAACAAATAAATATTATCAGACATTCTGTGAAAAATTCCTTGCTCCGTTAAATCTCATTTGGAAAACATTTGAAAAGAAAAAAAAATTCACAGGAGGGCTAATAATTTTAACTTCAACTGTGCATCACAATAGAAGTCATCTCACAGCCCAATAACATCGATATACAGTGCTCTGCATAAATGAGTACACCTTCTTTTGAAAATTAATATTTTATCAATTTCTCAGTGAATATTGGCAATATATTTTGGTGCATTTAAACAAATCTGTTTTATTTAACAGTTATATATATTAAAATAAGAGTTTGGTCAGCTAGCATCTTTAGGAATAGAAAGATAATACATTTAAATTCAAACAAAGACTCTAGAATACACAAAACATGTCATTCGTATCTTTTTTGAATTGGGAAAATTGTAGCGGTCAATATGGTGAATAAAGCCCCGCCTACTAGTAGAGGAGTCAATCATCGATCGACATATGGTGAAAAAAGCCCACCTTCTTGTACAGGAGCTAATCATCATTTACTATAGACTGACGATACTCCAGGGAAGGGGCTCGGACCAGACGTGAGTTTCTGCAGATTTGTGTGTGATTTGGATGTTTAGAAATGAAACTAAAGCGACAGTTGTTGTTTAATTTTATTGGTGATTCCTAATATGAAATTCAATGGTAAGCAGTTTTGGAGAATTTGATGTTTACCCATTCAAACAGAATGCCCGAGCATACTGCCCGAGAGGCATGTCAAAGATGGCCGCCGGTGCCGTGTGAAATGACTTGCCTTAAAGGGACTTTGATACAAATGAGTTATCACACACAAAACATCCAACTAGAACATTTCAACTACATTTGATATATTTTAATTGTTTCTTATGAGTTTTCCTGTTTATTAAAGTTGCATTTAATATTTTATCACAAAAAATGTTCATTTGGGTGTGCTAATTTTTGAACAGTGACCTTAAGTGTTTTTTGTTTTGTGTTCCAGTTTTGGCTATACTGACTAATCTAATGTATACTCACCAGCCACTTTATTAGGTACACCTTACTAGTGTACTAGTCTATGGGTTGGAGCCCCCTTTTCCTTCAGCCTGCCTTAATCCTTTGTGCCATAGATTTAAAAAGGTACTAGTAATATTCATGAGAGATTTTAGTCCATATAGACTTGATACCATCATGCAGTTGCTGCAGATTTGTCAGCTGAATATCTATGATGCGAATCTCCTGTTCCAACACATCCCAAAGGTGCTCTGTTGAATTGAGTGCTGGTGACTGTGGAGGCCATCTGAGTACAGTGTAATTGTCATGTTCAAAAAAAAAAAAAAAAAAAACAGCTCTTGATGACATGCAGCATTATCCTGCTGGAAGTAGCCTTCAGAAGATGTGTACACTGTGGTCAGGGACAGAGGGATAGACAATACTCAAGTAGGCTGTGGCTGTGTATTAGGTACTACTGTAGTGTACCTTAAAAAAGTGGCCAGTGAGTATATATGCACTATTATTTTATTGTAAAGCACCAAACAAAAACAAAAAAACGTTAACTTTAAAGAGAGATCTGGGAGGGGTGAACTTTTATGCTGAGCACTGCATATAACAATATAAATTCAATCATTACTAGTTCATATAGATGATGTAATCATGATGCAAAGGACATTTTTTACATTTAAAAAAAGTATATAGTCAGGAATTTATTCATCCATATGTGATCTTATTTTCACTTTATTTAGAATGTCAGGGCTAATGTCTGATCAAAAATGTAGAAATCCAAAAATGAATATTAATAAAATGTAAAACACATTTCTAAAACCAATGATTACAGGCCGAAAATATCGCTAAATAAAATGCAAAATGTAAATATTTCAAGATTGCAAGTTTCTCACAATGCTGTTATTTGGGTTTCTGTCTGCATCCCCATAATGTCATGCTAGCACTGCACTCAAATAAATTACAAAAAGCATTGCCATTAACAACGTATTTTGTGATACCACAAAAAAAAAAAAAAAAAAAATAGAGCGTAACTTTAAACGATATACTTTTATTTTTTCAAAATGTATGTATATGTTTTATGAGTAAAATAAAAGTATGTTTTCTACTCTTGCTGCTAGGATAAAAGTCAGAGAATAAAAAAGCAAGGAGGTGGTTGTTTATAGTCTGGCATTGAATATTGGGGTTTTCAGGGTCTGTCAGTAGCTGGTTTGCCAGATAATGATTGACTTGCCTCAATGCTCACTCATGACACGGTTTGTCTGTGTGTGTCCAGCACCTCTCATTAGAGATCGATTACAGATGAGCTAATCTGACAAACACATCATGAATCACTGCTCGCTGTGTATCTAACTGCTGTGAGAAGTGCAATGTCTCACCCCTGGGCCAGGTGAGAACAGGGTTATTGTCTAATATATCAGAAAGACTGACTCATTATCTCTGACAGATAAGCATAACAAATGATGAAACGCTCACACAGGGTGTGTGCACGGACACTGCCTCCCTTACTTAAACATAGTCGTTTCAAGTATTTTTAGGCCTCCAGCAGGAAATGGATCTGGACTGTTACTGGGAAATTAATGTAAAGGTCACATGTTCAGTGTGTAGGTCAAACACTAAACTCTCATTTACACATATCAGCGTGATCACCTAGCAGATATGCAGGAATTACGACCCACATTGCTCTCTTATGTGAACAAATATAAATTATATAGTGGTGGAGGTGAGGAGACACCCCCCCCTCATATTATTCATTCATTTATTGGCATTTTGATATTTGCATTTTGGTGTCCACAGCAAATTAAATTAAAATTTTATTTTATATACAAATAAAACATTAAATGGATAGTGTATAATGTTTAATATACCGTGTTAAATGTGTTGTACTGGTTTTGTTCAGCACTTAGGTCAGAGCAAAGCTGAAGATTAATGTGCTTCATAAATAAACTTTATTCAAAATGTGGGTCAAATAATGTTGCAAACTGCAAAACTGTCATTAAGGCCCTGTTTACAATAATACTTTTTAGTTTTAAAATGCTTAAGTGTTGCTACCTTTACTCCTGTCTGCTCCACCCCGGAGCATAGAAAACGGAGCATTTTTAAAAATGCTGAAGAGGCTATTTTGGTTTCAAAACGCTGCTGCTCCGTTTCAGTATGGATGGGGAAAAAATGAAGACGTCTGAAAACAGGCATGACTGCAGGTATTCACCTCTCTGATTGGGGCTTTTTCCTCAAAGGCTAGTGCACAAAGTTTAGTCTTGCACCCTTATAAGTTTAGACTTTGCAAGTTTGATATGGAAAACAAAAAGCATTCCCATTAACAACGTATTTATTGATACCACAAAAAAAAAAGAGAGCGTAACTTGAAACGATATACTTTTATTTTTCAAAATGTATGTATATGTTTTTTGAGCAAAATAAAAGTATGTTTTCTCCTCTTGCTGCTAGGATAAAAGTCAGAGAATAAAATAAAAGGAACAGTGTACTTTATAAAATCATTCGCATCACCCTGGCTATTGTTTCACTTAATCTTAACATAAAAATAAAATAAAAACATAATATAAGGAACTGCTTATTTTCATTTTTATATTAACTTAATAGCAGTAAAAATGTTAAGGTATGTTGTGGCTACATATTTATATCACGTCATTTTCACTATATGCATATTTATAACAAACAAAGCCTATAAATAAGTGCCTCCTTTTATTTTATTTTAAAAGTACAATACTCCATCTCTTTTGCTGAATATTAGTTTTAATAATCAATAATAGCCATTATAAAAGTATAATATACAATAAGTTTATACCATATGGGCAAGCAATTAGTCAAATGTGCAGAATCCGTTTACACGGTTACATAAATTAATATATTAACTTATCTTTGCGCTCAGCCAAAACATATTACCTGAAAACAAGTAGGCCTAATATATTCAAAAGATCAAAGAGTCTTTAAATAGAGACAAGATTAATTAAATTTCACATTTAACAACTATAGTGAGATGAAATCCAGCGGAAGATCCTTGGTGAACTGTCCGACGTGCGCTGCTCTCACCTGGGGAGGTGTTTTCATACTCGCTAATTACCTGGGGTTCAGACGTGCGCAGATGCTGCAGAGTGTACCAAAGTGTGCGTGTGGTCACGTAATGTGTGCTTTCAGGGGTGTAGTGTGGACAGAGAGCTTTTCAGAAACGCTAGGTTAAATGCTAGTGTGGACGTGGAACGTTTTCGTTCTGAAATGCTGTTTTAAAACTAAAACGTATTAGTGTAAACTAGGCCTAAGTGTGTACTGTCCAGACTTTCATTTTATTAATACATCTTTAAATTAATTTGAAAAAAAAACTATGAAAAATATATTATTTATAATAGTAAAATGTAAGCAAAAAAAATAGCTTTTTTGGATTAAAGCAAGTAAATACTTATAATTTCTATGACTGGGTTTTCAATTATTAACATACTCACAGGCCACTTTATTAGGTACACCTTACTAGTATTAGGTTGGACACTCTTTTGCCTTTAGAACGTTATGTGCGTTCAGATGCTCTTCTGCATACCTCAGTTGTAACGAGTGATTGTTTGAGGTACTGTTTCCTTTCTATCAGCTCGAACCAGTCTGGCCATTCACCTCTTACCTCTGGCATCAACAAGACATTGTGCCCACAGAACTGCCGCTCACTGGATATTTTCTCTTTTTCTGACCATTCTCTGTAAACCTTAGAGAAAGTTGTGTGTGAAAATCCCAATAGATTAGCAGTTTCTGAAATACTCAGACCAGCCTGTCTGGCACCAACAACCATGCCACATTCAAATTCACTTAAATCACCTTTTTTCCCCATGCTGATGCTCAGTTTGACTGCATCATCTTGACCATGTCTACATGCCCTTAATGCTTTGAGTTCCTGCCATGTGATTGGCTGATTAGAAATTTGCGTTAACAAGCAGCTGTGTGTACTTAATAAAGTGGCCGGTGAGTGTATTTTTGGCTGAAATGTTTGGCTACAATTATTTCACCCTAATATTATTATAAGTGTTGCAATCTTTTTCTGAAAATGTCAGAAGAGATATCCCATGGCCATAATATAGGATGAAAATGACAAAACTCATTAGGCACAAATTGCGAAAGAAGGCTTTTTCATACATGAATTAACCACCAATTGACTTTTTGATGTCTTTGTCTGATGGGTCCAATGTTTGCTGCACATCCCACTGCACATCTTTAGTATCTTCTTTAGCTTTGACTACAGTGTGAATTCGTCATGCCATTGTTTCAACAACCTAATGCAATGTCAAAGTTTGTTTCCATCAACAGAAGCATTCATTCTTGACTGTGCAACTTATTTTGGCTGGGCAGTATTTATGTAATCATTTGTCATAGTTAACCTTTAAATGTACTCACTTGTGTCTTTTGTCTTATTCCCTTCTATATCAGCGATTGCCTCAGGGAAATACCCCCTCCCCCTCCCCCATGAAATTTAATAATTGTTTAAATAACATTGGATGGTGCAACACATGTGATTCTAATACTTTCTAATACTTATTGAATGAAACTGACATTAACCACATTTGGTTCATGTCATTTACAGAGGCTGTCAGAGTGAGTATATACAGTAAGGACTCCTTAAGATTTTGAATTTCATTTAAACTGGTCAAATACCTTGTGGAGTCCACTTCACATCAAACTTTCAGGCCATTGGAACGTACCCAAAGAGTTTTTGACTTCCCAGTCACAGGACATGTGACCACTCCAGCTGTCGGCTATCAACAGCTATTAACTCTCCCCTGATCCTTTTGTGTGAACTTACTCATGTACCAGAGAACTCACCTCCCCCCTCCTCCTGCATGTGTCAGCCCACTTGAGTCTACATGGCTTCATCAAGCATGAGCCAATCATGGTGTTGTGTGTCCATTCTCAAGTTAGACATGTCTATTGTCAACCTGTGTCTGTTTACGTGCTTGTCACATGCAGCGAGCGTGTCACATGCCGACACATTTCCTGAGTGGTCTGCTCGGCTCTCAGCTGCAAAGGCCATTTTCCAAATGTCAGCCCTCATAGATTCTCCCTGACTGGCTACCTCATGCTTCCCCATTAGCTCATAGTGAGTTGATTTATTTATGCTTTGGAGAGGGCGGGAAAGGGGGAACTTTTCCCACCAAATGTCTTGGCTTGGTGTAAGCACGAGCCGGACTCTTGGCATGCTAACCAAGGAAATGTTTTCTGCTGGAAGACAGGAGATTGCAGTGTTTTATGTAGTCATTTGTTTAAGCATATCTGCCCTCAAAAGGGCAAAACTAAGGTTACTTTCCGAATCTTCCCCTTTTTAAGAAATAATGATTTTTTGGAGCGACTTAAGTTGCACTCGGGGCACATGTCTGTTTTCTTTCTGATTTTTACTATTCCTAAGAAGGAAGACTCTTTATGACCCTGTCGGGGAGTCTATTTGTGTCTGTGTTACAAATGCTACAAATTGGGATAGTTAAAAAAGGTATAGTTCAATGTGCAGAGGTGGGTAGAGTATCCAAAATCTATACTCAAGTAAAAGTGCGAGTACTTGCTGAAATTTTTACTCAAGTAATAGTAAAAGTAACAATCTTAAAAGTTACTTCAGTAAGAGTAAAAAAGTATCTAATAAAAAAATTACTCAAGTAGTTACTAGTTACTGTTCATCATACATACACACACACACACACACACACACACACACACACACACACACACACACACACACACACACACACACACACAAACACACACACACACACACACACACACACACACACACACACACACACAAACACACACACACACACACACATATATATATATATATATATATTAGGGGTGTAACGGTTCACAAAAATCACGGTTCGGTTCGATACGACACAGTGGTGTCACGGTTCAGTATGTTTCCGATACAGCAAAAAAAGAAGAAAGTCAGAGGATTTCTTTGATTTAAATTTTTTAATGTATTAAAACTAACAACATTAAAGTATGATCTTGGTTTTTTTCTTTTACTTAAAACAGTGATTGAGCTATACTTCCGGGGTTTCTGCTTAGCAGCAAATAAAACAAATCCTTCTTTACACTCGAAACAAAAAAGCTGCTATAAAAATCAAATGTAATATTGTAGTAATCTGTAGGAATTGCCTGTCTAAATGCTGTTCCAGTTCCAGTTACTGATTCCGTGATGTCAGTGTAAATGAGTTGATATGCTCAAATATTACCGCTAAAATAGCTTACTGTCATAGCAGATGTATCTGAAGAGCGATGGAGGCGTATGCTCGCGATGTACCTGAGTGGCAGGAGCGAGTTGTGACCAACGTACCTGAAGAGCTGGGAGGGATGCGGTGGAGAGGAGTGTGCATCGTATTTATCTGGGATGCCATGTTGAGGATTGCTGCACTGAAAACATTGTATTTTGTACTTATTCTCTTTTATCTTTTTAGATGTTAGTCTAAATCGAATCGTTCGTATTGTAATTCATACTGAACCGAAAGTCTCATACTGAACGGTTCAATACGAATACCCGTATCATTACACCCTTAATATACACACACACACACACACACACACACACACACACACACACACACACACACACACACACACACACACACACACACACACAGTTGAAGTCAAAATTATTCGACCTCCTGGGATATTTCTTTCTATTTTTCTTTTTTTTTTAATATTTACCTAATGATGTTTAACAAAGCAAGGAATTCTTCAGTATTTTCACATTTTTTTTCTGGAGAAATTCTTAATTATATATAGATTAGAATAAAAGCAGGTTTTAATGTTTTTAAAACAATTCAAGGTACCTTATTATACACTAACTTGCTGAATTAACCTGATTAGGCCTTTAAATGTCACTTTGAGTGGTATACTAGTATCATGAAAAATGTCTAGTAAAATATCATGTAAAGTCACCATGGCAAACTTAAATTAAATCAGTTTTTAAAACTATAGAAATATTTTGATAAAATGTTTCTGTTAAACAGAAAATGGGGAAAAATATACAAGTGGGCTAATAATTCTGACTTGGAGCTGTGGATCACGTATATGTTGCGATGTCAGTTCTATGTTGACCTCTTGGAGTGAAAACAAAGACTGAACTTGAGGTCGCGGTGAGCTGGTCTGATAAGCTCTCTGCACAGACAGCGTGACCATCCTTCTCGGAACCGCAGATGGCAACATGGTGTAACCGCAGTATAAAATTCAAACGCGCACTCTAACCAAAAGCGGGAGACGCGTCTCTATAGCAACCTCTCGCGGCACAACCTCTCCAATGTGGCACCTGGCGACATTTGCAAACAAGTCAAATGAATCATATTTATTATTATTTGACAGTAACGGAGGAACACTGCCAAATGCAGCGATGTAAGACTAAGGCTTAATCTCTAATAATTTACTTGAATAAGAGTAAAAATGCACATTTTTAAATGTACTCAAAAAGTACACATTACCCTACTATTTTATTCAAGTAAATTTAATAAAGTAAATGTAATCCATTACTATACCCACCTCTGTCAATGAGTAAATGAAAATTCACTCATAATTTAAACCATTTTTCCACCAGCATGAACCAGGTGCTTGTTCAGAGCCGGTTCCTCTGACGAGCCTTTTATGAACTGCTTTGCTTTTCACCTGGCTGCAGAGCCACTGTAGAGACAGGTCTGACATCACTCTATACATCTCATTTAGCAAACACAAGTGTCAAATACAAACACAACATCAACAATTACTTTCTATTAATGTTAATAATTCGTTTAACGGTGCAGCAAGGTGGCACGGTTGGCAGCACGATCACCTCACAGCAAGAAGGTTGCTGGTTCAAGCCCTCAGCTGGTCAGTTGGCATTTCTGCGTGGTGTTTACATGTTCTCCGCCTGTTTCCTGCAGGTGCTCCGGTTTCCCCCACATTTCAAACAAATGTGCTATAGGTGAATTGAATAAACTAAATCGGCCGTTTTGTATGTGTGGGCATGTCAGAGTGCTGCATAAAACAAATGCTGGATAAGTTGGCGGTTCATTCTGCTGTGGCAACCCCTGATTAATAAAGGGACTAAGCCGAAAAGAAAATGAATGAATGAATTCTGTTAACACATATATCGACATCCAAACACAGAGAATCCAATGTGTTCACGCACTGTGCCATAGTTTGTATAAAGAATCAAAGCGATTATGTGTTCTGCTGCTATTTCAAATATGACGTTTAAAACTGTTTGTCTCATTGGTCTTTTCTTAGCCCCTGACACAAGCTGTCCTTATTTACCCAGCAATGTTTTGGTGCTACTTAAGAGACACTTTTTCCTGTTCAAAGCTGGTGCTTTAGATGTTAAAAGACAAAGAATTAATTTGGAACTAGGCCCAAGTAAACAGAAACTGTTGTAGTTTATTAAAGACGCAACCCCCTCAGTACGTACGCTGCAACTTCAACAAACCTCATAATACCTGCACCACAAGGACTTTTGTGATTATTTATGAGCGTCAAAAGTGACTGACAAGCGTGTTTCAGCACGGTTCAAGGCAACAGTCCTTAGTGTGAGTACGCCCTTACTCACACTTAACACTCATTTATACTTTTGCGTCAAGTCCACACAGATGGCCTCCGCACAATCCCAGACTCTTTACTGACAGGTACCGCTAAAAAATTTGAAACACATTTGGGCTGCACAGTATTGTAAAAATTTCACATTGCAATGACTTTTATTTAATTTTTTTTGTGATATACATTTCAATATAAATACAATTTAACCAGACAACTTAAACAGTTTCATTTGGCAATTCATTCATTTAGACTGACTTGTATGATTTTGTACATATTTTTTATGTAATTTTACGTAATTTATTATGTAATAAACAAACTACAGTCAAATAACTGACTGTAGAGGAGCATGCCTGTTGGGGCGTGCGAGATTAACAAGTGTTGAGTCCCTTGGAGGAGCTCCATAATTAATACTTTTGTCTTGGGTTTACTTTGATTAAAGTTGTTGCATGTCTGCTGGTTTCCGTCTTTGAATAAGTGAGTTTGAGCTACTTGTACAGTAAGTCAGCATTACAAGTATGTCCAATGTAAACAAAACACCCACAAAAAAACTCAACACAGAGTAACATGGAAACAGAAACCCCACTGCCAGCTATAGTGTTTCTAAATTGTTATTGTTAAAGCAACACAAACAGAATGCAGATGTATAAATGGACGCCTTTGCAAGGCATGCGCCAGGGGTTTTGGCGATCACTCGACACAGAAATATATTTCAGGCTTTATTTGGTCTAAAACCAATTACACTCTTTTCTTTTTTTTTTTGTTAAATTCATACAAAAAGCTATTTTAAATCATTTTGGAAACCTGTAGCAGTTGACATCTATACTAGAACAACAACAAAAGCTACTGGTTAACATTTCTTAAAATAAATATTTTCTTTGTATTTAGCAGAAGAGTCTGGTTCGGAACAAGGTAAACAAGTGATGGCAGAATCTTTATTTTAGGAAAAACTATCCCTTTAAAACAGAGTTACAGGGTTTAAAGCGAGATCATGACCTAATTAGATTGTTGCTCAAAGGTTCTTCCAACAAAATCTTTTTTAAGAAGAAACTAAATCAACTCAGTGTCTTTCACTGCAAGAGTTATAACACGATAAGAAACGCTTGTTTTCTTTTCTTTAACTTACTCTCACCTCTTTTTTCCAGGAGTACTTTTACTGAGAAAACCTGTAAATTCAAAGATCAGTTTCTGGCAGTCGAGTTCACAAAAGCTTTCCAGTTTCATCTCCTTCAATTGAATAGACACAAATTTAGGAACTTAATAAATGACTCGCATCACATTCTAGCTGGAATGTAACTAGTTTGTATGAAATTGATTTAGCATGAATGAGTGAATCGAATTTGGACACTTGCAAGGATTTTGATCGACAAAATAGTAGGACTCTGATAACTTCATTTTTTGCAACATGATTATATGGTGTCACTGGCATTTGCTTTATAACCAAAACCTTATAGTTTGGACAAAACTATGCAGTTCATTTAGCTGCATTGATATAAACATTTCCATTCAGATTTTATTCAATATTACTGAAAATGTAACAGTTTGGTTATATACATTTCTGACGGTATGATAACCTTGAATAAAACTATCATGGTTTCACGATACTGTGATTACTGCTCTAAAATATATTCTTTTTAAATGTCTGGGTAAAAAACAAAAACGTTTTCCCCTTTGAACACGATATATTTTATTTTGAGAAACATTTTAAATATTTTGTAGCCATAAACATAAATACTTCAAATGAATCATTGACTTCTGCTGTCTTTATTTGTTTCAAAAACACAGATTTTTTTTCCATTTTTAAAATAGTATCTTTGGACATCTTTTCTGTTGGAGATACTGTTGTCCTAAAAAACATTTAGAAAAAATCTTACATATACTGTTGGAACAGTGTAGCAGAACATTTTGGTGGTTTTGAATACCTTGAAAACGGTTATCGCCCCATGCCTAATACATTTATGCAAAACTAAATTAAAAATGAGGATATATCAAGCACATATTTAATTGATCAAATGTGTCTAATTATGTGCCTTTTTCACTTTTAACAATTCAATTTTAACTTTCTATTAATCAGTCCTAAAAACGATTTCCAAAAATATTATGCAAAGTAGCTTGTTTGCCCAAAAATGAAATCTTGGCCATCATTTACTCACCATTTTCTTTTTTTAAAATCTATTTGAGTTTCATTCTTCTAATAAAAGAAGATATTTTGAAGAATGCTGGTAATGGTGCCCAATGTCAACCATAGTCAATTTGTTTTTCTTAATATGGAAGTCAGTGGGTACAGTCAACCTGCATTTATGTTTAAAAGAAGAAACTCATTAAGGTTTAACACCACATAAGGGAGAGTAAATGTTGAAATAGGGTAACTATCCATTTGAACTTCATCCCTAATTATCAATTTCATTAGCAACAGCAGGAAAAAAATGTTTTATATTTTAATATTGAAATGTTTTTTTATTTGTAAAAAACATTTTACAGTATTAATGTTTTTCTGTAGTATTTGTATGAAACAAATGCAGACTTGGAGATTTACACAAAAACCAATACAGATTCATGATTAAAAAAAACAACAAGTGTTAAACATAATAATGCAAACTGTTTTATTATAGTCGGAATTAAATTATGGAAACATTCATTCATTTTTCTTTCGGCTTAGTTATTCACCTTTATTAATCTGTGGTCGCCACAGCGTAATTAACCGCCAACTTATCCAGCATATGTTTTACACAGCGGATGTTCTTCCAGCTGCAACCCATCACTGGGAAACATCCATGCACACTCATTCACACACATACACTAGGGCCAATTTAGCTTACCCAATTCACATGGCCACAATATACCACGTCTTTAGACATGTGGGGGAAACCGGAACACCCGGAGGAAACCCACATAAACATGGCGAGAACCTGCAAACTCCACACAGAAATGCTAACTGACCTAGCCGAGCCTTGAACCAGTGACCTACTTGCTGTTTGGCGATCGTGCTATACACTGTGCCACCGCGTCGCCATGATAGCAACATAATACTGTAACTTTAAAAAAATGCAGTAAAATGTACAGTGTTACTACCAATTTTTGGTTACCATTAATACTGTAAAATTAACACATGCACTAAAAGTTAACAATTCCAATTGGTTCTAATACTGTAAAAATTTTAACATTTACCCTCACTTATAAAAAGTAACAATTTAACAATTGTTATTGTGAAAAATAACAATTTGTAATCCAGCAAATTAATCTAATTGTATAACAAACAGAAACAGACTGAAACAAACTGATAAATGGACTCCCACCAATATATTAGATTACCATGATCCAAACAGTAAATGCCAACATGCATACAAAACATTTACAAATAAAGCCAGATCACTTTAGCACCTTTCACACAGTGATAGTGGTAAATATCCAGAAAATATCCAGAACGATTTCGGTAAATTCATAAAAATGGTGTTCACACAGGCACGGATGTTCTGGAATTTTTCTGGAAAACACCACTCACACATCCATTTCAAAATACCGGTAAATACTGATATCATTAACCAGAAATGATCTATAAATGGCTGCGCTTGTATTTTTAAACATAAAAGGGGGTCAGGCCTTTCTTGATGATTTCACTTTTATCTAAATCTTTATTATTTATGAAGCTACTTTGTGAGACATCCAAAGGCAGAAACGCGAACCGCAGTTAAAAGTTTACACACATTGACTAAATTACAAATTATGTGGATGGATCAGTATTGTGAACAACTTATTTGAAAACATATGGAGGAACACTTTCACAAGTGGAGATGTTCATCATTTGTGTGTGTGCTAGCGCTCGCCAGAGCACTCCTGCACTTCACGTGCACGTGTCAAGCAGAGCTTAAAGGTAAACAATCAGCGATTTATCATAAGTATTTTACCGATATTTTTTACACAGTTGGCATTAAGAACAAACATTAGAAACATTATCTGACTTGCATCTAGCAGCTACATAAATGTGTCTGGACAAATATTCAAAGGCTTTTATTTTCATAAACCGCGCAGATGTGAATTCTGATTGGTTAGATGTCTCAGACATGAGCTCGCTCTTTCCAGCAATCTTCCGTCTGCGTTGACACAGCACAGGATTCCGGCAAATTTCTGGTAATGTTACAGCTTTTCTTTCCAAAAAATTGGCAGAACGAATTTACCAGTATTTTCAAAAAAGGTCTGTTCACACATACAGACCTTTCCAGTAAATTTACCTGGGGCTCTGTCCTGACGATGATCAAATAGTCCGAATACTCCTCTCAAGGGCAGTCCAATGAGTAACCAACAGGCTAAAGTAGCGATGTACGGATGACCGCAATCTCTACACCTCTTTCACCCTCCTCTTTTTCATAAAGCAAAAAGTCCTCTATAAATGCTCTCCTAGCCTATTATCTTCGAAGTACTAATCAGGTAATAAATGACGTGTGGGGAATTCCTCAGTACATAATGTCACTAGTGACAAGTCAAAAAGTGAAGCGCATGTGGCAATGCTACAAAATGACCAGTAATACTGTAAAAATGACAAGCGTACTGTAAATTAATATTTGCAATTGTGCTGTAAAACTACAACATGTTTGTAATTGTTAATTTACAGTACATTTGTACATTTTACAGTATTACCGGCAACTTAAATTGCCACTAAAACTGTAAATTTTACAGCAAATTATTTATTTATTTATTTATTTTTTACAGTATACGGGCCATTTTTTTTCATCCAGTGTTGCAAAGGTTATTCGGAAATAGCCCTAATATTCTTCTATGTTTTGTTGCACATACTGTAATGTAGTGTAAACCAAGATGTCTTCCATCCAAGTTGAGCAACACACCATTAGCATCTGCATGTGGCTCCATCCCCAACGTTTCCTTTTTGTCCTACCTACATCCGAATTCACCCACATCAGTGCGTTTGATCTGATGAGTACATCTTACTGCATGAAGGGGAGGAGAACAGAGGCGGGCTGCTCCTTCATACACCCCTCCTCTGTCCCGCAGGTGCCAGGGCTTACAGTGCTGGTGTGGCAGAGGGGGAGAAACACCTGGCAGGCTGTTCCCCCTGATGCTCTGCCGGGTTCAGAGGCATTTTCCCAGGCTCCCCAGATGAATGGTCACTAATAGCCGTGGGAGAGGGCTTTGCGAGCGCTGCACAGTGTACCAGGCTGACTCTTCTTGGCAGGCCCTGTGTGGAGGGCTTAAAGCAGGACTGACTGTGACCCAGCCCCATAGCCAGCACAAGTGCACTGTAGCAGATAGCCTTACTGCTGGAGAATGTGTTTACAATGAAATCTTACTCACTGGGTTGGAGGGATGAGGGGCTCTTCTGATTTTCTCTGCTTGTGTTTTTGCAGCAGCAGGATATGGTGGTGGTAGAAATGTGGATATGTTGGACAATTTTTTTTTTTTGAGTTTGAAGCAGCTGTCAGCAATTGTAGAATTTGAATAGTTTTCAACTTGTTACGTTTTGGCTTTTGATGCACAGTATGGGTTTTTATATTAGTAATAATTAAAAATTACTTTATGCCAGAAGATATTGAATATACAGCAGTGTTGAGCTGCACAATATTGGAAAAAAAACTGAGATTGCCATATTTTCATTCACTACCATATATAGTGCTATATAAATGCAATTTTACCAGATGACTTGAATAACTTGTAAAGTTTATAATTTTAGGTCGATTTGGATGATTGTGTAGTGGAGTGTATGTGCATAAAATATAATATAGGGTGCTTTCACAAATGTGGTACGGTTCATTTGGTCTGAACCAAGGGCAATAAATGATACAATGTAAAATTTTTCTGCCGTTTTTTGGTTCTTTTCACACCACACTGATTGCTTTGGTACGAACTAGTTGAAAAGAACCAAAATGCAGTCATGTGACAAAATCCACATCACTCATTGGGCAGATATTATTGAACGTATTTGTTAAACTGCTTTTCGAATAGTCAGAATTACAGTGCGGGAAAATGCCAATGAAACTCCTGCAAGTAAACAAAATAGCAGACACAAAATTACGCTTATTGCTATGGAGGAACAACTGCGCTGGCTGATTGTATCCCTGGTCATAGTATACTATAGTTTGTATACATCACTTTAGACAAAACTATACATTTCAAGAATGAAGCGAGGCTGCGACTGGAAAACAATGTCTCAATGCATTTCAAATGGCATAGACGCATCACAAGCCACTTCAGGAGGAGTTGTGAATTAATTAGATAAACAGCGACATGATGATCTTACAGAAATATTACCAACAATCCATTTGGTAATCTTTTTTCCTCTCAGGTGCAGTACTTTTTGTGGTTGGGTCAGTTTTATTTCGGATCATCTTCTCACCACAAACAAACCGCTCCAGTGTTTGTTTAAAAGCGTACACTTTTTTTGGTCCGCTTTTGGTGCTCACTTGAGTGTGATTGCTAAATTCACACCAGCCCAAACGAACCGCACCAAAGGGGAAAACTAACTCTAGTGCGATTCAACCGAACTAAATAAGGCAGGTGTGAAAACACCATTAAAAATGACAAGTATAGTTAAATACAATAGACAAAAGATGCAAATTAACAATCATTAATTATTTTCTGGGAGTCAAACATTATTCAGAAGCAGTAATGAAATTACGTAATTATCAGGCATGGGACGTTAACTGGTTTCAAGGTGTACCGTGGTTCACCGTGGTTTGGAAAAGTCTTCTTTTCTTTAAAAAAGTTTAGAATATCTGATTTTAGAGCAGTAATTACAATAACGTAATATCATAAAACCGTGATCAGAAGGATCAGAATCTTATAATAATCTTATAATCTAATAATCACTCTATAATAATAATAATAATGATAATAATAATAATAATAACAACACTATATTGTTTTAATTGAGTACAAATTTACAATTAACCTTTAAGTTACAAACATTTAATGTATTGTATCCAAATGTTTAATTTTGCTTAATTCTTACAGTCAGGCCTTAAAAACACATGCAAATAATAAACTTTCACTCAAAGGTTGAAATTTGAAATTACTCCACTAGATTGTAGATCCTTGCAATGAGACTATTGTGGACTTGCACATTGCGATGTCGATCCTAAAACTTTATATTGTGCATGTGCAGCCCTACAGCAATGTTTCGTAATTTGTGGCGAGTATATATATTTACAATTCTTTATTCAGGAGCATGCATTGAACTTTTAAAAAATGTTACTGGATACTGATTTAATTTTGAGTTTAAATAAAGGTTGTATTGCTATTTCCATAACTTGTTTGATTGTTAAAAACGTTGATAATAATAGTAATAATAATAATAATAATAATAATATTATTTGTGCGACACATAACAAATAAAAATTTTCACAATTGTTTATTTAATTAAAATGCAATTTGTCCTTGAATAAATGTATTGTTTTGTTTATTTTATATCAAATAATGATATTTAGAATCCATTACTCTTGTATTTAGAAGATAAAATACATTTAAAAAGAAAAATGTTTGTTTAATATTTAATAATGTTACAATATGTGTTTTTGTATTGATTTAATAAACACAATCTTTGTGAACATAAGATATTTTTAGAAACATTTTTGAAAAAGATCCCAAATGCCCAAACATTCGGAACACACAATATTTCTATATCACATTGGTAACAAAATTCTGATCTGCAATAAAGGGAATAAAATAACTATATTAAAATAATTTTTATAGAATAACGTATTAAGAGACTTAAAATAGAAAATGATTAATTTAACATATTGTTCTTTTTTTTTTTTTTTAGAAACATACTGGCAAACTTTTGAAGTAGAGTTCTGTAAGAAAAATGGCATGAAGAAATTAACTAATTAGTTAATTTTTTTTTTTAGATATTTAAGATTGAACAATAAAACAATTTTGTACGAAAAAAAAACCCTCAAGGATTGTTTCAGCATATTTAAAATAAGTAGTTAGAACAAACACCAAACGTGTTGTTTTAGTGATGTATATTGACTGAATTGCAATGCTTATTTTCTTTGCTTTTACATTTAGATGACCATTGCTTATGCTATCTCTGTCTAACACAGTCATAATAGAAAGTCATCTCTACATTAACAGAAAATGGAAAATCATATTTGACTGTGATCTTTGAAAATCTCAAAATTAATATTCATAATTTAAGTACATTATAATATACCTAAATTACCTTGCAGTATTGAAAACTGATGATTTTGATTAGTTTTCATTCTTATATTTTGTTGTAGATAATAATAAGTTATCTTGCTTTCTGACTTGCTTTCCTTTTATCTGTGCCGCCTCTCCAACAATCTGCCACGACAAGAGCGTTCTGTTTCTGCCCCGTCTGCCCCTGTAGCCTTTAAATATAAAGCATGTGGCAGCATTAGCAGCAGTTACCTGCCCTGGAACATGTGAGAGGGACTATGCAGGGATTACCAGCATGGGAAATGGAGACCTGGGAGGCAGGAGCTGTCGAATTCCTTGGTCTCTTTTGACGGCCTGACTGCCTGCCTGTCAGTCTGTCTGTCTCTATGTACTAGAATTAGCCCTTGATGCTTTGTCATGTTGCAGTTGCTGTGCAAATCCACCTCTTAAGCCCTGCGTCTCACTGTACAAAAAAGCCCCTGGACAGCGGGACAGCACTTTCACACTCAGACTTTCGAGTTGTAACTCGCACCCGCCTGAAGTTGATGTTTATACATTCACTATGACTAAATTCCACCACACACAAACACACACACACACACACACACACACACACACAAACGCGCACACACACCCCTGTCTTTTGTCCGGGGTCAGTGGTGTTCCTTTGGTTCTGTCCCACCACAGGGCTCTGTATGTAATTAGGATTGGGAAAGGAGAGCTTGATCAGTATGGGATGCATGGGACTGTTTCTTGACCACAATCTGGTCTGCAAGCTCAGACACACACACATAGTGTATATACATACAGACGCAGCCTCTGTGAACCCAGGCCGCCTGACCAAACATAGTTTCTAAAGGATCACGTTTTGGTTTCATAGTCCAAGAGCGGCTCAAATAGCAGGTCATGTGCTTAGGGTTAATGATGCTTTTCTGCTTTGGATCCATCGTTATTTTTTGGCTGCTATTATGTTATAATGAAATGCATATTTGTCTGTCAGAGGAAGATTGATTTGTTTTTTTTTCTTCACTGTAAATGGCATGTCATATTTCGTCATTAAGGTCTTGCATGTTGTCCAGGTAAGTCTGTTTTAAAGCACACAAATTCATAATCTAACAAGCTGGATAGATTTATTGGGAGAGCGAGACGAGAAGGTCTGGACTCAATGACAGGCTTAGTTTAGGTTCAAAACCTTCAGCTCTGGAGAACAACACATAAGTCAAGTTTTGAGAAGCCTTCCCCACACAGTTAATCTGCTGGAGTCAAACAGGAGGAATGTGTTTCCCTGCCTTCATTCACACCACATTTTCCTCCTGGGGCTTTCTAAAGAGCCCCCAATTACTGTATTTACTGTGCCATACCTGTATATCAAGTATTTATGGATTAAAATCTGTATATACAGCACTTATAAAAATAATGTACATTACTCAGTCTAATTGCTGTCTGTTTGAACACGACTAGTATTCATTGAGAAGATTTTATAGTTTCATCTTACACAGGCTTTGATTTTTATTCCATTTCAATTAAAATGACTTTTTCAGCCTTTAAAAGTATTATAGAGGAACTTTATTTATTTATTTATTTATTTATTTATTTATCTATTTGTTTGTTTGTTTATCTATCTATAAGTGGTCTAATCTTATCTGTGATTTTGGCACATTATTGTTTTTGGGACATTTTTTTTTTTGACGTTTTTGACTTTTGTCAAATTAAGTTACTAAAGCTAAAATTCTTAATGCACTACCTGGTGTACATCTTTATTAGCTTAAAAATGTACAGTATGCCAATTTTCCTTGGTAAAATAAGAAATTTAAGTATTGCTGGAACAGCCGTTGCAGTGTCAACTTTGGGCATAATTTTTGCTTTATTTTTTTGCCATTTAATACACTGTAAACCCTAATGTTGTCTTTACTTAAACAATTAAGTAAAGTTTACTTAACATAACTTAAATTTTTCATTTTTGGCCCTATCACTTAAAATATGAATTTAACTTGTAATTGACCATGAAAATGCATAAACTTAAGATTTCAAGTGTAGTGAGCTCGAAATCATAATTAATTCTTTGGAAAAAAATAGGTCATTTTCACAAATGTAGACTTGACTGTAAAATTCTAATATGTGCAAACTTTTAAATGCAAGGTCTTTTTAAATCAGATATAATCAGGCATAATTAATTATCTTAATGTGAATAAATGACTACTTATTTTTTTTATTAAAATGTATTAATTTCATGGTATATTATTACACACACATGCATATATATTAATATTGTAACAGAATGTAATGTCTGTCACTGATTTTTTTTATTATTTATTTTTTTATGGAATGGAAATAAAAATGCTGTTCTTATGGAACTACAGGGTGTTAGAGGGCGCTGGTCAGACACCTGGAATGTATAATAGGTGAGTGGGTGAATGAAGAAGAGATTCAGTTATGATAGAGGGAACGCATGGTTCCTTGGTGATACTTCAAACTGTTTGTATTGTGAAGTCCTGGTTGGGAACCCTTGCATTTTAAGCTCAGCCTAAGGACTTTCTTATTGTCCAGATAACTGAATGTTTGGAAAATGTATTGGTATTCGATAGTACTAAGTTTAGTGAACTGAAATATTTAAGTATAGTCTACAAAACCGGCAAGTTAAATAAACTTAAATATGCCAGGTTTGGGAGATTCCATTACTCTATTAAATTGAGGCAACAAGTTTACTCAATTATTTTAGTTCAGTCAACTTATTAGGGTTTTCAGTGTAGAGTGCAACAGAAATGATGTCAGAACTGGGGGAAAAGATTTGCTACTGTATGTGTTCAAAAAAGATTTTTCTATCGGGTATAATGGGGGTTTTCAGTTACTGGGTAAAATAAGGTCTGTGGTAAATTTATCTCAATGTTACCTGAACGTTTAACTCTACAATAAGCTGCATTATCAAGTTATTTATTGGAATCATAATGTATATTTATAAAATAACAAATAAGAGTTTCAAAATGCATTTTTTTAATATGGGATGTCTAATTTACGATGTAATGTTAAGTATTGACGAAATATGTTTATTATAAATGCCTTCATTCATTCATGCATTTTCTTGAGGCTCTCCTATACACAACCTTACAAAAGTCTTGTCCCCTATCCAAGCAAATAATAACTTGACTTCTAGCTGACCATTTGGTATCAGAAGTGGCTTATGTGAAAGATAAAAGTCTCTAGAGTATGCATATTTTACCAAAATAGAAAAAAAGAGGATCATGCCTTAATTAAAATTTTTTAATTAGGACAATAGGTCTGAATTTGTTGAGACAAAAGTCTTGCCACTTAACATAAATAATGTACAGTATATAATATAAAGTCAAGGTGCAGTGAAAAAAGAATGATTATTGTGTATGACGCCCATGAGCGTGGAGGACTGCATCCATACATCTCTGCAATGACTCAAATAACTTAATAATAAAGTCATCTGGAATGGCAAAGAAACTGTTCTTTGTAGGACTCCCAGAGTTCTTTGGATTCGTTTTCAATGCCTCTTTCTTCATCCTACCCCAGACATGCTTAATGGCGTTTATGTCTGGTAACTAGGCTGGTCAATCCTGGAGCACCTTGACCTTCTTTGCTTTCAGGAACGTTAATGTTGAGGCTGAAGTATGAGAAAAAAAACTATCCTGCTGAAGAATTTGCCCTCTCTTGTGATTTGTAATGTAATAGGCAGCACACATGTCTTGATACCTAAGGCTGTTGATTTTGCCATCCACTCTGCAGATATCTCGCACGCCTCCATACTGAATGTAACCCCAATCATGATTTTCCTTCACCAAACTTGACTGATTCCTGTGAGAATCTTGGGTCCATGTGGGTTCCAATAGGTCTTCTGCAGTATTTGTGATGACTGGGGTGCAGTTCAAGAGTTGATTCATTGGAAAAATCCACCTTCTGCCACTTTTCCAAATGAACTTGAATCAAGTTGAAGTCAAGTTATTATTTCTTTTGCTCTAACAACTGGGATCAACATCAAGTCTTTTGTCAGGTAGTGTACACAATGTGTCATATACGCACTACCAATCAAAAGTCTTTAATATTTATAAAATACTTTTAAGCATTAATGCTTTACATGTTTATAATACTTTTATTCAGCAAGAATGCATTAAATTGATACAATGTCACTGGAAAGACATGAAAAATGATTCTTTTAAACCTAGCTTTTCTCATAGTAATGTTTATAAACTAGCCCACGTACAGTGCGGGATAGCCTTAAAAAGGCCGCTCACTGCAGCATGCAGGCGCGCAGTGAGGAAAAATAGACTGACTGCATCAAAACTGCGTTCATGTGCAATGACAAGAAATAATATAGATCTCTCCACCAAACACATGGAAACAAAAGTAATGAGCCCGATTTAAAAATATGAGAAGTAGAATGTACAGATATTTGTGTAAAATGTAAGAAGTAAAAGTAAAATGTTATCAGAAAAATAAGTAATGGAGTAAAATATTGATACCAGAAAAATCTACTTAAGTACAGTAACAAAGTATTTTTACTTATTACGTATTTGTTACTTTCCATCTCTGATTATCAGTACCCGATAGCTCCGCCCCTTCCACTACATGAGCAAACCAGTGGCCGTTGAGTGCGTTTCCAACAATCAACACACTTGATTTTAACGGTTTAATAAGTGCATCATCTGGGTATTTAAAGTGCACTTATACTTTTTAGAGTTTCCAGTGTGAAGCATTACTTACACTATATATGGGATTTGGGACACACCTGTACCAAAGTCTCTTTAAGGCAAGTCATTTCACTTGGCGGCCATCTTTGAAACAGATCTGGGTCAGTATGCTCGGGCATTCTGTCTGAATGGGGAAACATCAAATTCTCTAAAACTGTTTGCCAAGCTTATGATACATTAGATAATTGGAATCATCATTAAAATGAACAACAACTGTCAACTGGCCATCTTTGAAACAGATCTGGGTCAGTATGCTCGGGCATTCTGTCTGAATGGGGAAACATCAAATTCTCTAAAACTGTTTGCCAAGCTTATGATACATTAGATAATTGGAATCATCATTAAAATGAACAACAACTGTCAACTGGCCATCTTTGAAACAGATCTGGGTCAGTATGCTCGGGCATTCTGTCTGAATGGGGAAACATCAAATTCTCTAAAACTGTTTGCCAAGCTTATGATACATTAGATAATTGGAATCATCATTAAAATGAACAACAACTGTCAACTGGCCATCTTTGAAACAGATCTGGGTCAGTATGCTCGGGCATTCTGTCTGAATGGGGAAACATCAAATTCTCTAAAACTGTTTGCCAAGCTTATGATACATTAGATAATTGGAATCATCATTAAAATGAACAACAACTGTCTTATAAGTTTAATTTCTAAACATCCAAATCAAACAGAATCAACATAGTTTTAGGCTGCCCGAGCTAATGCGCATGCGCACTCAAAAGGAAAGTGATCACGACACCAACCTCATTTATGGTCGTTCTACACATTGTCATTCTCTGGGTAATCTCGCTGCTCATCTGAAGTATTTCACAACATGGTCTTGATGGCGAATCTCCGCCAGAAATTACAGCAATGCTTTGTTTACAAGTTTATGGCCGTTTGAATAGCTTTTGCTGTCATGTGATGTGCATTTGACAGGAAAGACTGTACCTTGCATTCGTTTCATACTAATTACAAAACCTGAAAACTTTTGTTCTTAAGTGCACTTGATGCATTTAAAAGTGGAGATTTTAAGCTTTATGTGGATATATTTCTTATGTTTGTGAAGCAAGCATTCACTGAGATTCCAGTGTGTTTGTTGACCACATAAAATGTCGTAGCACACATCTGATCTTAGCTTCTCCCCTGGAAAAACGTCAGTCTATAGCAATTGAAGATTGGCTCCTGTACTACTGTAGTAGGCGGGGCTTCATTCACCATATTGACCATTTCACTTTTCCCCATTTAAAACTGTACGAGTGACATGTCTTCTGTATTCCATCCGCTTGTTCAGTGTGACGTCACGCGAAGCGGCTTCCGGGTCCAAGCGCTCTATTCAACTGAATAGGGAGACTCATGAAATGGTAATAATAAATGTTTACAAAGCAATTAATGCTTTCGAAAATCACCATCGCAGTATATATGTCCATGCCTATTATCCGATGGCCAGAAAGTGATTAATTTTTTTATAAATTGTAAAATTTTTGGTATTCGTTATGCAGCAAGCCCAGAGATTGTTGTTTACACTATGACTTTTTGTAAAATTAACTTTAATATGTGATAGTAATACAACGTGATCATAAACAAATGATTTCTCCACTCAAATGAAACAGGAAACAGTATTACATAAGTCACAAACACGTCACCACTTAACAAGCGGATTGTCTTTGCCTACTTAAGTCGTGTGCGGCTTTAAGAGCAGGTGTAGGCAATTAACTAAGTGTTGCATTAGGAGGAGCTCTAATTAAAGGGGACATGTTTCAGAAAAAAGGTGGGATGTTCTGTTTGAATGCGACTGGTGGAAGTCTTGTTCAATTTGCTGTGTCATAGTAATGTTTTTTATGGGCTTTTGGCCAAAATAATGTCACAGCGTTACACTGGGTATTCATCTTTCTGCTCTCTGAAGGTACTTTAGTCAATTCACTTATCTTTATAGTTCTGCTTTTGATTTCGTGTTGCATCCTCCTGTTGGGCCACACTGCATTTCATAACCAAGCTGAAGGGGTCACCCAAATGTTAAATTGAACGCTCATGTGCAAATATTGTTTCAGGTGGACATTGAACAGAGTGATAAGACACACCGCCCGCTCGGCCCAGGCTACAGTTACGCAGCCGGGTGTGATGTGCTTCCAGGAAAACCCCGTTCGGCCCTTCCATGTGGCGACCCCCGTGAAACGCTCACACACATTCGCACAATCGCCTACGAGCCCCACCCTGACCCAGTAAGAGCGAAGGACAAGATCTTAGAGGGTGATCATTCACATCAAAGTGAGGACGGAGAGAAAATATTTCTACAAATTCCTACTCGGTCATCTAGACACCCGCTTTCCACCCGACGTTCCTGGGTTTTCACATCTAGGAGATCACTTCAGGATCGCCCATTACACACACAGTAGCCATGTGCTCAGATATCACTTGTCATACCCGGTTTTGCCACCAGAAATCGTATCTGATGTTGCCTGTTTTTCAAGCTCAATGTGTTTAGATTGTACAACCTCTTTGGCTTGTCTCGATCTAGACTGTTGTGCTGAGAGATGATTATTATTCTTTCACATGTTGAGCTGTCTGTGCTCTCCATTTGTTTAGAGCTGATGAGGTTTTTATAGCTCATGTTCGTCTTTGAACTCAGAATCAATGGAAAGAATGCCTCTAGTTGGAGACAAGGGATCACTCACCCCGCTATTCCACTTTATTTCACATTCCTCTTTACATTCTTCTGGTTTGTTGACTTTTCCTTCTTTCTATTGTTTTCCCAGGAAGTGGTAAAAGCTCTAGGGGGGCTGTTTACTGATACACTTTATGTATTTATGCCTTGGGTTAGTGTCACTGAAACCTTTTTTAATTTATGCATGTTGTAATGCTTTGTTGACTTGAGTTTTAGAAGATTTTACTCGGAAGGTATTTTCTCAGTCATTCACTGGAACGTCACATGCCTTTTGCAATTTCTTTTCGCTCTGGTGGCCACATTCTGATTTTGTTAGTGATACTGTAGGAATCAAAACAAAACAATACAATAATTTACAGTTTGAATGAAGCATTTTTTTCTCTTGTGCAATTTTTATTCTTTTAAAGGACATTTGCTGTTTATCTATTCGCCCTCAGGCTTTCATGATGTAGGTAAATGAAAATGATTATTAAGCTTTTTTAATTTCAAGCCACAGCATCTGCGAATGGTCCTGTATGCGTTCATGGTAGTCATCATTTGCAAAGGATGTGGATTAAAATGAATGCTAGAAAAATGTGTGTTCTTGCAAAGTGTTCTGCTTCTTAAGAAATTGTCTGGCGCATTTATCCATTCTTCTTTGGCTTAGTCCCTTTATTCTTTGGGTCGCCACAGCGGATACCCTTCTAGCTGCAAACCGGGCTTGGAAACACCCAAACACACTCACATGCACACACATACACTATAGCACAATTTAGTTTATTCAATTCACCTATAGCACATGTCTTTGGACTGTGAAGGAACTCCCAAGGGAAACCTACATGAACATGGGGAGAACATGCAAACTTCACACAGAAATGCCAACTGACCCAGGCCGGAACTTGAACCAGCAACCCTCTTACTGTGAGCCACCATGTTGCTTACTTTTCAGGAGCAATTGTGTATTTTTACTCTGCTCATGCAGTTTATTGGCTACCAGTGCTTTCAGTGACCAGCCTTTCAGCAAAAAAATCTAGATTTTATTGTTCTGCAGATGAAATCACGTGAGGGTGACCTGAGGGTGAGCAAATTAAGACCAAATTATCATGTTTATTAGGTACACTATCCCTTTTTATTTAGCTCTTTAAGCAACTTTGACTGGAAGATGATGCCATATGATGTGAAACCTTACTGTATATATACCGTATATATTTTTCAGCACAGTTTTTTTTTTTTTTTTTTTTTTTGCAAATCAGTGTTAGATTTGAGCATCGTTGGATTTGCTCTTTAGTGGTTTGGATTTTGCTGTGACATTTGCTTTAAACTTAACTGTACTTTTAGTTTACTAGAACTTCATCTGTTAAGCTCCTTTGACACAATCTACATTGTAAAAGTGATCTAGAAATAAATTGTATTAAAAAGTGAATTAAATAGAAGGAGTGGAGATCTTCAAAATTTGCCACACTGTACATTGCTCAGCTTATATAAGTAAACCCATTACAAATCTATCTTTTACATTTTTTATTTTTAATAGGAAGCCATACAATACTATATTTGTGCATATACATTAGATTAGTAAGCACTAAAACCAAATCTTGAGCTTATCCAACAAAATAACTTATGACAACGGTCTAAAAACTAGTACACCAAAATTTACATGTTATAGAAAAATATTAATTACAAAATTAAAAGAGAAGAAAAAGCAAGAGAAGCAGGAAAAAAAAAACTGAAAAAGTTGAGTTACATGCCTTTATTGATTTTTATTTCCCCAAGGTTTACAATAATTCAAACCCCAATACCCAAAACTTACCCCAGACAGGTTAGGGAGAAAATTTTTTTAATTATTATTTAAAATAATAATAATAATAATAATAATAATATAAATAGTAAAAAAATTAATAAATTAAAATAGAATAAAAAATCCAATCAAGCACCAATTTACATTCCTCAACTTCAGACTTCCAAAGCTTCTTCAATATCTCCATTTTTCACAAAGTTCAAAAACACCTCCTATGACAAAATTCTAAGGATTTTTTTTACCTTATTATATATGTGAGCTTTTCGAGAGCCAAACATGTTAAGTCCAAAGGAGGGGTGATTATCATTTTTCCAGCATAAAGCAGTACAATGCCTTGCTTGTATTAAACATAATATTTGTATTAAACATAATATTTTCTTTAGTAGACAAAGCACAACTGTCTTCATAGATATTCAATATACATAATCCAGGACATAAAGAAATTGGAATGGAAATAAATTTTGAAATATATTGAGTCACCTTCACCCAAACTTTTTGTACCTCCTCACACTCCCACACACAATGAAAAAATGTACCTTGTATCTTATTGAATTTAAAACAAAAAGATAATAGGGTTGAATTTATTTAATCTTACAGAAGTAATATAAGTTCTCATTACCCAATTATATTGCAGCTATCTCAATCGGGAATTCAATGTTGTTGTTTGTGCATTCAAACTAATGGTATTCAAGTCCATTTCTGGATTATCCATTTTTGTATCTTGGATTAAAGCTAGTCTTTTTCTCTTAATATGTTATATAATTTTGTAATTCGTCCTTTGAAGGAACAATCTTGTGCAAAAATTGAAAAATTAAGTAGAAATTTTGTAGGTTGTAATTATTTTTTGCAATATTTTACTTGAGTTTAATTTTATTTTCTTTTAATGTCTAAATGTTTGGTGACTAAAATATTAGCTTAATAAATATATGTGTTTAACAAATCTGTTTTGTTTAAACACACCAAAATACATTGCCCCTAATCACTGAAAAATGAATCAAAATATTTATTTTCAAAATGGGATGTACTCAATTATGCTAAGCACTGTAGCATATATCACAGGAAAAAATAAGTTTACAGTCCATAAAAGTCGCTTAAAATTCAGTCAGTTTCATGAATTATTTAACTGTTTAATTTATATGGCCTGTCAGGGCTGTTAACTTTGACATGATAAGAAATCTTGATAGAGTTTATCAGCAAAATCTTGGTCCTGAATCAAAGACACTTGCAAACATCAGTCCTTATCTACATAGCTCCAGTTTTTTTCCCTTCAAGAGTTTATTTCAGAAGTGCTCTAAATGCTGAAGGACTAGATTCACATCTGCCTTGCCTTTTTTCTTTTTAATCATCCAACAGCTGATTTCTCAAAACAAGCTGTCTTATGGTTCCACTCTAGAGCCAGACTCCCCACTCCACTTTGTCCTGGGAATTTGCTCTTTGAAGTGAAGAAAAAGAGAAAGCACAAATTCTATCAACATTTTTTTCCTCCCATCAGTAAAGAGGCGGGAGGACGGGTCAGCCTAAGTTGGAATGGGCATGAATGAAATGCACTGAAGAAGGTTTCGAAGCTCACAGGAAAGATGCCCAGTTCTTTATCTCCTGAACTATGCAGATTATCAGTCTGCTCTTTGTTATATCCATCCACACCAGAGTTAAAAAGGGAAAGAACATGCCCTAGGCTCCTGATGCTTAGCAGAGAGATTCATGTTATTACTGAAGTTTTTTTTTTATTTTCCCATAACTCTCTCAAGCTTTTGGGGCAGCTGGTTGCATGCTTGAATGATTAAGAGCAGGAAAGATAAGATACCGATACTGTCCACGCACGTTTTATTTCACCCTCGCTGAAGTTGGTTGGGTTCCATGTGCCATCTTAATCTCTCTACCGGTGTTGGCTTTCTCCCCTAAGCCTTTTAAGGTCCTAGCCATCTCAAAAGCATATAAATCTGATATCGAAATCCTCCTTGGTTGATTCTTTGTGATGGAGAGAAACACCTGAGGGAGCATCTGATTCATATTAACCTGCATCTCTATAAGATGAACCATTCTGTTAAGGGACATGCTGTCGTTCCCACTAGTCTTGTATCACTTCCCTTAAGCAAATGAAGCACCAAATTCTTGGAAACTTGACATGAATATCAACTTTAGGAGCCTGTTTGGCAAGCTCACCGCGGTTTCTCACTTATACCATAGCCTATTATTCTCGTAGGTGGGATAAAATAACATTTATAGTAATTATTTTGTATCTTGGATACAGCGACTCGAGTTTGGGGTTTAATTGGGTTTAAATGCTCTGTTTGTTATTTTTATTAGCACTTTTGATCGTGTATGAGCCTTGAACGGAAGATATTTCAAAGCAAGTATGATAATCCACCTCCTTTCTTTACCAGGACAGATTGTGCTGTTGTTTGTATTTTGTTTGTGTTTTGATTGCTAATAGGGGAAAAGGAATTAGCTGTGTGCCAATTGGCATAATATACACTGTGCAGTATGCCAGCGATGTTCAAATATAGAATGGACAGGATTTTAAACAATTCACATCTTATTGAAATATATGTTTTATGTGGCCCGCCATCCAATATTTTCCAGTTGTTCTGTTTTGAATTTTCACCACAATGGACATACATGTCGTACTAGATTTTTCTTCGGATGTAGTGATAACTGTGAATAAATAAGTGATTAATGGCTTGGCCACTGAGTTTTATCTGGGATTTTCTTGATAACACCATGACCACATCAAAGATACTTAAGTACATAAATACGGCTGTGGATTTTATGAGTACTGGAAATCAAATTATTTTATAGTTGCTCTATCCTCATATGTCCAGAAACAACCTCTACTATAAAAGAATTTAATGAAAATAGGTGTGAATATGAAAACAGCAAGCATGTAAGTTGCCAACATTTTCTTTTTCTTTTTTGGTGACTTGCATCCAACTAAAAAAGGCTTCTGGAACAAGAAAATCTGTTACTGTATTGGCAATTACAATAAAAGTCATCCAGATCAGTGTTGTTTGTATTTAGAATACACGCAGCACCACATTAGCGACAAATCCCCTACAGTAAACTGATGTCTTGTTCTGTTTCTAACATGAAGGAGAATTTGATTTGGAACGTTTGGTTTGTCACACCCAGTGTGAGTGTTCCGACTGCTGTGACATGAGCTATTAAGTGCTGTGTCTGTAGAAATGGTTTTACATTGGCTAAAAGCCTGCTGAATTTATGCTAGATGCCTGGTACTGTAAAGTTGTATAGTTCACTAATATTTACTTTAAAATGACATTTCATTAATGTACTTGCTGTCATTTTGACCATGTTTGAATTTTGTAATTTTGAGAACTATGTTGAAATAAAACCAATTTAGCGTTTGTAGTACCCTGACTTTCCTATATATATATATATATATATATATATATATATATATATATATATATATATATATATATATATATATATATATATATATTATAATTATGTTTATTGGATTGTCTCAATAATACAGACATAATGATATATGTAACAATAATATATCTTTAAAAGACACACAAAGAAAAATATAAACATAAAACAAGGAAGAAAAAAAAGGAAAAAGGAGAGAGAGAGAGAGAGAGAGAGAGAGAGAGAGAGAGAGAGAGAGAAAGCTCAGATTGTATATAAAACAGGACTACCCCAATAAAATACACCAGAAAAAGGCTAAAAGCTTTGCTTATTTTTCAGATAATAATACAGTTACAGTATTTTTTTATATATATATATTTTTTTTGCTTGATAAGTCAAAGACTAGGTTCCAAATAATCCAAACTTTGAACTATTATCTTTTTTTTTTTCTTCTTTTTTTTTTGTATAATATATGGGTTAGCTGTTCCAAGGAATTAACTTAAATGAGCTTGTGCCAACCTTTAAGTGATGAAAATTTATCACTAATCCAATTAGGTAAAATATTTTTTCTGGCGGCAAAGGTTAAAATATTATACTACTTTTTAACTAATGAAAAAATGCTTCCATAAGGTATACCCAAAGTCAATGAAACTGGGTCAAAATCCAGCTGCCCGTTAAAGATTATTTCTTTTTCCCCCAGCACCAAAGATCAATACCTTTGCAATCTGTTACATGACCACATACAATGCGTTAAAGTACCTACTTCAGTTTTACATTTAAAACACATTGGCGAATTAAAAGGGTTAAAAAATGTCTGCGGTTAGGAGAGATATGGAGTTTATATTGTTTTATATTGTATTTCTCATCCCATGTTTCCTCATCAATATCATATAAGTCTTCCTCCCATTTGGTTTTAAGACTTTTTCTATATTTAATTAACCTTATTTTATTGAAATTACAAAAGAGTACTGTGTAATTTTTCCTTGTATAGCCATAATGGTCAAGTTAACTGCATGCATTTCAGGGTCCTCTACATTTTCCCGTGCATTTGAATATGCGTGTCCCTGTTGCCTAGCAATGTCTGCTAACAAAAACACACTTTCTGATAGCAAAAAAACTAACTTTATTTCAAACATGCCTTTCAAACTTCCAAAAATAGATTTTTACCTGAAACTTTGCTCTCCCGCTTGTGCCGAAGTGTGCTACACACCTTCATGGGATGTCTGTAAAGGCAAAAATTCAAAGCTTCATTTTAAAATCATCACTTGAGTTTTAAATCTATATATGACATGACAAAAACCTGATTCTGCGCAACCTTGTATGACTGGTCAGAATGATCGATATGGCCATTGAAGTAGTTCTAGAATTTTGTTAGTTTTAGTGTCAATGAGGCTTCCCAACAAAGAGAATGACAACGCTGTTATCATGTGACATTCAAGAGACTAAAAGAGTTTTAATAATCTGAACTACTTAGTTTTTTTTTCTTGTTTCAATCTAAAAGATCCTGCCCACGCTGCTCAGAGCAAAATGTAGATAAATACATATGTTGTCTCAATACCAAATCCAACACACAACACAATTTCTATGACAAAGAATGCATAAATGGCACAGAATGCATAAATGTGCAAATTGGGACACACCCATTGTAAATAATTCAGACAACTGAAGAAGAGCAGCTACCTGTGCAATGGAGGAAAGTAGGAGGTAGATCCATAAATCACATACTGGGGTGCTGATGACAGTTTTGTGGCTGGCAGACACTGTAATTGCATATCATTACTTGAAGGAGCACACCAAGCTCCCGTTTGAGAGACTAGCTAGCTGTTAGAGGGACCTGTGATGACATCAGCTGGTAAAACAGTCAATGCCTTTCTGCTTATTTGGTATATCTAACACAGACATTGAAGACAAATGTTTCTAGGTATTGTGGTGAAGCTGTTTTTTTTTCTGATGCGAATTGATATGCTCAAGCACTTCAGTTTGTAAGATAATTGTGTGATCAATTTGGTGTGTATTTTATGGTGTTGTGGCAGCCTAGGGCAGTCTCTCACAGACAGACAGAGAGGCTGATGGGTCTATTCAGGGCACAGAGTGAGAGCTGATGGATTCCCATGCCTGTTTTCTTGTTTACAGCTGCAACAGCAGATAGCTAGCATGTTCATCAGGCCCCCTCTCTTGCTCACAAATTCCTCCCACATTAAGCAACAGTGCTGTGCCTTCGCAGTCGAGTGGATCTTGCATTCCTTGGACAATGACAAACAGATCTAGGCTGGATTCTTCCTTTGCCCACTGTCTCTTAAATTAAAACAGAATGGTCACATCGTTGCTACAACTTTAGGGCTGAATGAACTCGTTTTCTTGGCTTGTTAACAGTGAATGGGTATGGTTGCTCCAGCAACTGAAGAAGTGAATGAATACACAACATTGACCTCACTAAATGCTTCACATAATGAAGGTTCAAGTTAAAAATCCCATTTTAGAAATGTTCACAGCATCTCACAATATTTTGTACATTCCATTTAATTTTTTTAAATTTGACTTTATTTTAAATCTGAACCTTAGGTAAAGATAAAAAGTGCTTTGTTAGTAAAGAATAATCGACTCTGGTCTATTAAATGTGGCCAAGGAAGAAGAAGGTAAAAAAAATGTCAGCTTCAGTGTCAGCTGCACATCCATGATGCAAATCTCCCCTTCCACCACATCCTAAAGGTGCTCTATTGAGTTGAGAACTGGTGACTGTGGAGGCCATTTGAGTAAAGTGAACTCAAAGTCATGCTCATGAAACCTGAGATATAAGATGATTCGCACTTTATGACATGATGCGTTATCTTGCTAGAAGTAGCTATCAGAAGATGGGTACACTGTGGTCATAAAGGGATGGACATGGTCAGCAACAATACTCAGGTAGTCTGTGGTGTTGACACAATGCTTAATTAGTGCTACTGGGGTCATAGCGTTGCAAGAATATATTCCCTTCACCATTACACAACCACTACTAGGCTGAACAATTGATACAAAGCAGGATGGATTCATGCTTTCATGTTGTTGACACCAAATTTTAATCCTACCATCCGAATGTCGCAGCAGAAATCGAGACTCATCAGATCAGGTAATGTTTTTCCAATCTTCTATTGTCCAATTTTGGTGAGCCTGTGCCAGTTCTAGCCTCAGTTTCCTGACAGGATTGGTACTTGGTGTGGTCTTCTGCTGCTGCGGCCCATACTTCTCAAGGTTGAACATGTTATGCATTCAGAAATGCTCTTCTGCATACCTTGGTTGTAACAAGTGGTTATTTGAGTTACTGTTGCTTTTCAATCAGCTTGAATCAGACTGGCTAATCACCTCTGATCTCTGACATCAACAAGGCGTTTGTGCCCACAAAACTGCGCTCACTGGATATTTTCTTTTTTTCTGAATATTCTCTGTAAACCCTAGAGATGGTTGTGCTTGAAAATCTCAGTAGATCAGCAGTTTCTGAAATACTCACACCATTCTGTCTGGCACCAACAACCATGCCATGTTCTAAGTCACTTAAATTTTCTTCCCCATTCTGAAGCTCGGTTTGAATTGCAGCAGATCATCTTGACCATGTCTACATGCCTAAATGCACTGAGTTGCTGTGCTGCCATGTGATTGGCTGATAAGAAATTTGCGTTAAAGAGCAGTTGAACAGGTTTACCTAAGAAAGTGGCCAGGGAGTGTACATTTTGTTATTGCAAAAAACAGAAATGTGCTCACATCTAGAAAATCTTGAAGGCAGGTGCTCGATCAAAAAACAAACATTAGTAGCAAAAAATCCAAAGAAAATCGGCACACTGCCACTTTTGCTTTCAAAAAAATCTTTAATGTCAAAGTCATTATGTTTCGACCGACATGGTCTTCATCTGGCAAAGCATTGTAAAAGATTTTATTATTTTATTATGATTTTTTGCATTTTATTATTACCATTAAATTTCTCTATGGAAATGTTATAGTTTTAGAAATATTGCAATGCTTAATTGCAATAATTCATGTTTTTCCAGTACCGTACAGGCCTATAATACTTTAGATGAATATAATTTTTTACATACAGTGTCAGTGTATAATAATGTTGTATTCTTTCCAGAAAAAAACAAAACCTTAAAATGAAATAATAAAAAAAATAAATACATATTGTAAAACTTTCAAATAGTGTGATTGTATTTTTTTTTATTTGAAACTTTTAATTTAAACTTGCATATGTTTGTTGGACATGTTTGTTGGATTCTTTCTTTTTTCTTTTCTTTTTTTTTTTAGTTCGGATTGTGAATAAGTCAAATACAAATCTTGGTTTATACATTTCACTCAGCTCTTGTATACACCCTGTTCATTCACTTCTTTTTTTGTTGTGCATAATTGTGCAAGCAGAATATTTGACAATAAATCTTCATTTATTCACATGTCATCTGACTTCTGCAAAGTAAACCGAGAGAACGATCAGGACTTACATTTATTTAAAGGGGTTTATGCTGCGATAATTATCTGCTGACTGTACTTTATCCCGTTTATTCAATGTTGAGTTGTTATTTCAGGATGTGAGAAGAGCGATATATTTGAATAGGTCACAAAAAGAACTAAACTATAGCACAGTGTAATCCACTAAGTAAGCAGTTATTACACTAAGATATTTGATCTCAGAATGCAGCGATTGACCAATCACAAGTGAGTATTCCAGAAAGTTGTGTAAGAAGGATAAATAACAGTCCTCAGTGCTCATTCTCGGCAAGTGTTTAGAATTTTTTTGCACTGTAAAATATAGGTTATGCAGGCAAAAGTGGCACATTACATGCTTTTCACAAAGGAATGAAGCGTGAATTCATAAAACTCTCTCTGCCAATAGAGGCTGTAAATAGTTTCAGCGTTCAATCAGTCTTGTAACTGTGGTCTTCAAAGACATTGACACCCCCGGCGCTGCTTACGCTAGCACTATGATGAGGCTTTTTTCTCAGTTGCTTAAACGCTTTGGTATTTTTCAGACATTAAAACGCCTTTGAGCAGTGTCATGTTTGGGAGACATTGGCAGCCTTTGTTTTGGCCTTTTGCACGGCCATAGATAATTGATAACGTTCAAATTCAGATGGGTCTCAGTGCTGATTTGCATTAAAATAATTTTACATGGAAAAATGTTTCCTCATGCGTAAATGAGCATTTGTTTAAACCAACAGGCATTCTGACTGTTCGCTGTTTCAGTGTAGTTTTTTTCATGTCAGTCTTTTAACGTATACATTTACCTCATGAAATGTATTTTCTCCTGCAGGTGGGAATGTTCGCCTAGCGGTGCACTTCATGAAACGTCATGTCAACCTGAGATGCATTGTCAGGCAGCACTACAGAGGTAGTTTATTTCTTCTCCTCGTTGGCTAAAGGTTTGTGTATTTTTTTTTCCACATTAACGTGCCTCATGATTGTATCAGAAGCACCTGTGTTGTTACTACTTCGTACAGCTGTCAGGCTCAGTCGGGGGTCACTGTCCGGATCACTTTATTTTGGAAAAAGTTGACTGAAATATGTGGAAACTCACGATGAACATGATTGAAAATACATTTTATGCCGAACTTGTGGTTTCAAGTCAAATTTATAGAGATCTAAGAGAAACGTCTTTGAAGAAACCACCCTTTATATCTGGCTAGACAGTTGGAGACGAATGCACTTCATCCTAATAGCTGCAAAGCTCAAATACTCGAGACCAAAGCCAAGTCAGTCTGAGTCAGGCTTGACAGCAGCTCACAAGGAAAATGTGGTTTGCTTATCTTAGTAAACAAGTTTAGACTAAAGTTTCAGTGTGTCTTCAGAGGTATGCATGTCAGACTTCATGAAGGAAATTATAAACTTCATTGTAGGTGATTTATGTTCAACACGGCTCAAAGAAATACAAACAATGTAGGAGCCTACAGACTAATAAGGCTATCCGGTATAGATTATTTTGAGTGATCTAGAAAAAACAAAGAGAAAAAGCAGCCGACCAACAATTTGCTTGGCCTTCGTTTTTCAAGCTAAATTTGGCCAAGTTTGGAGGAAATAAAGCGGAATACATCAAACAATGTGGTTTGTTTTAGTTATATCGAGTTACATATTTGAAACTTTATTGACTGAGGGGCAGCGGGGACATGAAGTCGCCCAATGTTAATGTTCAACTTTATGCCATTTTCTCAAAAACAACACAGCGTAGGGTTGCATAGTATTCAATTTTTCCCATGAAGAGGGCGTTGGGGTCAGTCTATCCTGCTGATGCTCCTGAACATTCATCGTCTGTGAGAATTTAATATGAATATCATACTTATTTCCCTCCCACCTTTCCATTTCAACCATTTTACCATTGTAAATTGACTGTATATACAGTAATAATGCCTTAAATGCTTTCCAACCCACTTTGTTTTTGACCTTCAGAGTTGCGTGTATTTCCCGAGCGTGTTGTAGTGTGTGCCAGTCCTCCAGAGAATTCCGCACTTCCCAATGGAAATCTGAACCTGGATGTGGTAAGAACTGCTTATGTTATAAAATAATGTTTATAATCAGTGTCGGAGAAGCTCCTTTTTAACTAGCTTGCCAAGCTACAGTCTACTTAAATAAATGTTGTTAAACTACAGTCAAGTGACCATCTTTAAAAAAAAAAAATGTATATATATTTGTCTGCCCAAAAGTATCTGTTTTGAAGCTAAACTGATTTTATTCTGTGGACAGTCTGTGGGCTTGACTTCTGAGGTGGTGACTAGTTATTCTCCAACTCTTTATATAATATATAAAGAATGTAAGAAAATGAAGTACATGTGTCTTTACTGTATAGTGTTTCCCAATGTTGAACCCATTCTCTGCAAATGCCATGAAGTGGGTTCTGGACTCATGTAGTTGATTCCTATGCGTTTTATTCTTCCCCTCTCTTATTATGGGGTGACAAATGAGTAGTTGAATGGGACTGATTGGTGAGGCTCTTTTTGCTCTATACTGTTCTGTGAGGTGGACCACTAAATTCCTTTGGCCTAAGACACGGAGCCCTAGCTTCTATATTCCAGTGAGTGCAGCATGTAAATATGACCACGAAGCTGTACATCGAAAGTTCATAGCAGACTTTCTCAAACGTTTTTTCACACAAAGAGGCCCTTTTTAAGATTTGAAAGGCTTTTTATGACACAAACAAACAACAAGTGGGTGAAATTATGTGAAAAATGTGTGAAATAATGGTAAGTGTGGTATTGTAATGTGGAAGATATATATATATTTTTTAAGTATTTATGTTGTAATTTTACCAAAGTATGCACTGGTAAATGAATGTTCAATATTTGCCAAATATATTCCTACATTTGCAGTGACCTTGGTTTATAAATGGTTGAACATTTTAAAGAGAAACACATGTAATATTGTGTAAAACTGTGGAAAAATAAAACTCAGGTTTATTTGTATAACTCTTGATTACAATAATTCTTGTTTCAAAGCAGCTTTAGAAAATCGCAATAGCAATAGAACATTTTCCTACCCTACCCCCCTCTCTCTCTCCAAATTGCTTTCTGTCTCAATACTGTCCTATCGAATAAAGGCAAAAAGCCAAAAAAAAAAAGAAAAAAAAGAAAAGTTGTATATTATAGCATTACAATGAAATTGAATTATAACTTACAATCAAATCTCATCTAATTTTTGTCCACAAAAATTTAATCAAATATAAGTTATTATATCAAAAACATAGTTAACCTGGAGTTTTAAAGCATATAGGTAATGTCTATGAGTAACGGACACCAGCTAGAGAAGTGCTAGTGAAGACACCTTACTCCTCTTATCTCTAAAGGTGCTCTATTGACAGACGCTTAAGGTCATGGTCTTTAGCCTCCTCGTTAGAGCAACCAACTCAGATGCAAAAAGCCGGATCCTAGCTCGGAGCAGCTAGGGTGGTGCAGGGCTGGCTCTTATTACATTGGTACCGTGACTCAAATGGAAGTGAGGTTTAGGGGGGTGAGTTTAATGGACGCCATCTAGTGAAGTGTTATGCAGGTAAATGTTACTCCTCTTTCCTCTAAAGATGCTCTCGCGGCAGACGCTAAAGGTCATGGTCTTTAGCCTCCTTGTTAGAGCAACCGACTTCCATGCAAAGAGCCATCGGTTCGATCCCAGCTGGAAGCGGCTAGGGTGGTGTAGGACTGGTTGGGTTACATATGTTTACATGTTTAATGAAGTTTATTAAGTGGATCCCATCAATGGCGCTTCACAATCTCTAGAGGCCTCGGGATGAGTATCCCCAGGTGGCAATTGAAAACAAAGAAAATTATTAGTGTAGCTGCTGTTTATAGTGTATTTAAACAAGAGATAATACATGTCAATGCCAAAATGAAGAGCTATAAACGAAAATAGGAGTTATATAAACAAACATAGAAACAAACAAATAAAACATATCATCAGTATTTCTAACAAATGGCCTGGTGCAATAAGACATCAGGAGTGTGTCCTACAGGTGGTTTGTCAAGCCCACTCACCTGCATGGAGCACACTCACACATCCCACAGTTATTTGATGCATTGCTTGTATGCTTTACTTAAAAGATAAGTCTTTAATCTTGTTTTGAGTGTGTGTCTAAGCCTCAGACATTATCAGGAAGGCCATTCCACAGTTTAGGAAAAATGTGTGTTTTTTTTTTTTTAAGTTTAAGTTTTTTAAACAATTAAATCGTTCATAATTTGTCAAAGTTACAAATGGTACAGTCACATTGCGATATCGATGCTGAAACGATATAAAGTGCAGCCGTAGCAGAAACGTCTTTACTTTCATAACACCTTCAATGCTTTATTTACCGTAGGAAATGAAATCCAGTGTGTTCTGAAGTCACGAGTTGCATCACTGGTACACTATGTGTTTTGCTTCAGAAGCAAAGCCACAGTTTTACTTGGCTCACACATATGTTCTCTTACTCACCTACTTTTATGGCAACGGTTGTGTGTGTGTGGGTATATGAAGACGGTGCTTTGGTTCAGCAGGATAGTGGTTGGATCTCTGTAGCCACAAATGTCCAATCAAAAGCATCCTCATTTGGACATCCCGCTGAGTGTCCCAAGTCTTGCAATCTGCTGCATCCTCACCCCCCTCAAGTCTTTTCATGTCCACTTCTTCCCTCTGAGCCTTATCCTACTTTATCTTCCAATAGAATCCTGGGAAATCTGCACAGAGCCGCCCACCTTGGTCGCACATCAAGGACAAAGACAGTTTCCCATCTGTTTTGCCATTAAAGTCGGTACTTTTTTGGGTTGAATCATTTACCGTTGTTTTTCTTCAAGACGTTTTGTTTCAGCCTTTTTTTCCTGCGTTGCTTTGGCTTTCAATGAAAGCAAGAATTGTAATAATTTGAGTGAAGTTATCCAGTTCGACAGTGAAAAGTTCACATTGTGTAACCGCTTTTCCAGTTCAGGGAAAGCAGGGCCCTTGTTTTTGCATTCCCCTCTTCAGGATGTGGTTCTCTGTGCTTGTGTTTGCTGCGAGGAAGGGTTAGCAGGAGCTTGCGGTGGTGCTTTCACTATTTGGCAGATTGGAGAAGAGAGGCATCAGGAGAGCGAGCTGGAGTTTCTCTCATGACAAAACAATTATTTCAGTTACTCCGCACTAATTTGTCACTGGAAGCTTTTTCAGCCTCTCTCTCTTTTTTGTAAACCAGAAAAGTTATGAATCTTATTAGGAAATGTGGCTCAACCGTATGAGTCACATACAATGTACAATTTCAATTTAAAAATGATAATGGCTCGGTGAATTTGTTCTTCCAGTGTTGTCATATGTTTATGGTGAGCTGCTCTCACCGCAAAGCTTGACAGCGCGAGTCTGAATGACGCCACATGTTTTCAGGGAGTTTGGGAATTTGTCTGTCTGTGGTGCTTCTATATGATTTAGTGCTTAGTTTGGAAAACAACCTTTATATCAGCTTTACTGGGCTGCCATAACACCTATCCGGAGGTCAGAAGGTTGGACAGCGAGTGCTAATACAGCGTGTGGTTTCTTGAAGGAGTGTGAAAAAGATATGTGGTGCTATTTGGAAAGTTGAACCCTGGAAGGGATGTTTCATGAACTGGAAGGTGACTTGTGTTCCTTGTCAGGGCCAGATTAATGGTTTCTTGAATGATTCACATCCTGAAGTGGTCAAGCTGGATGGATCCTGCATTGTTGCATAGCAAAGAAGTGATGCGAGTGCTGTGCACAGTCAGCATTGCATCATGTCATCACGATAGAGGCGACAGACATCTCTTCCTTTTCCTTTTAATGCTTTTCCTGAAACACTTTCAGAGGGTTTCTTCCATTGAGACTGTTTTTGGTCACACCTCACATTAGTAGTGTTTGTGCTCTCTTATACTCACTAAATGTACATTTAATTTAATAGAAATAAAGTAAAAGAGTAATATTGTGAAGCAAAAAAAAAAAAAAAAAAACAGCAATTACTGTGATCTTCAAGGTCACGTAACCTTTCAGGAATTATTGGAATATGCTGAGTTGGTGAAGTTTTTGTGCTGCTTAAGATTTTCTTTTTTTTCCTTTTTTTTTCAACTATTTGATGAGTAATGTAAATGTCTTTACTGTTGTTTAATCAATTTAAAAGCTATAGATATATTTAAAATTTTATATATATATATATATATATTTTCACACTGAGGACAATTGACATACTCAAAAACAACTAATAAAAATAGGGTAAAATGCTCACCTATGTTCCAAAAGGAAACGCAATGCAACACAATAAAGAGCCGACTATAAAAGCTTAAACAAAAATGAATATGACAAATAGTTCTTGTTTTGTTGAAATCTTTTTTTCTTTTTTTCCATTTAGTTTTGCCATTTAGACTTGTGAGAACATACTTGCATGTTGACAGAAGATAAATAAAGTACAATTTACTTTGATCTTGAAGTTTTGAGACAATTTAGGACTGTACAATATTTTCTCTATATAATATATAACTCTATTTAATTTTTTTGTACATTATTATGTTATATTATTATATAAATGTCTAACATTATTCAGGTACCAAAATTCAAAAAAAAAAAAAAACACTGTATAGTCTTTATTGTATAAATAATTCAATACAATTCAATTTTGTCAAACTTCCAAACATAATTTCTTGTGCATACTGTTACAGGCCTTATAAAGACATCCTAACGATAAACTTTTACTCTATTAAACTTTGCAGCGACTACAAATCTATACAAAAACTTACTTGTAGTTTTTGTTGTGCTTAGTACAAATGTGCAAAAACAAACGTATTTCCAGACAACTAAGTTTGTTTATCCTAAAAAAAGCTCAATAATCTGCCAGCAAGGTTAACAAATAAAGATTTTTTGTTTAAAATAAGAATATTTTACGCTCCCCACTTGCAGATAATTTAGCTTGTTTAAAGGATAACATCTCTTTATTTTGACATATTTCTGAAAACCAAAAAAATTTTTTTTTGCTTGTTTTGAAAATGCTTCTTGATTTAAGAATTTCTGCATATATGAACTAGAAACAAGACAAAAACTTAGTAAGAAAGCATTTATTTACTTTTTTATTTGCATATCGTGACTATAGATGCCTAAACAATATCCTGTACAGCTCTAAAGCAATTTGTCTAAATGTGTATCTTTAAATGTTCCATAAAGTGCTTTGAAATGGGAATTTTCATTCTCAATCTAAACACGAAGAGTGGGAGGGATATAGTGTAGCTTCGCACCTTAAAAAACAAAACAAAAAAAACAGGCAATAGCATTTTGTTTTGTCACTGCTCTTTCAGTAAGAGTGGTTGAGCACAAGCACATCAAATGTGAATCGTCTTGGAGAGGGCAGAGCATGTCAGATAATAGAGACCATTTGATTGGCCAAGATTTGATGAGATACTGACGTGTGAGGTGACGTAAAAAATATTGTTGCTCCATTTAGGCGGAAGTGACAAACTACAAGCTTCACATGTTAATATCAGTTTCATGTCTTCTAAATGCAAAGTTTGTCACTGTTTTAGAGCACACTAGCTAATAGATCTCCTAAAATGAACAACACTGATACTAACATCTAAAAAACGTAGATTTTAATTTAACTGGTTGAAAAACTAGAGCATTCATTGAAACATATCGCTTACCTAAAAATCTAAATGGAGTACATTTGACCATAATGTATTTGTTTGTTTCACAGTTTCATGATTTCTTTTGTGTAACATAAATAGTTTTTGTCTGTGTACAGTATAATACGGTGTTCAGTGTTGTCTTTTGTTAGTCAGTTTAGCATTTTGATGGAGCCGCATCTGTTTTTCTGAATGTGTGCTGCAAGAATGGTGCAGATAGAGGCCTTGTAATGAAGCGGTGGATCAAAGCTCAGGGCAGATGTGTTTTTACAGCCTTCTCTCTCTCTCTTTGGGGAGAGCCCAGTGTTTATGGACATAATTTATCCTTTCTTTGTTCCTCTCCTATCTCCATTTCTCACTCTTTCCAACAGCAAGTCACAGTACACCAACAGTTCAGGGCTCATTGTCACCTAATCTGGTTTGTCTCCACTAAAACAAGGTGGATTTTTATTATTTTTTTGGAGTGGTTATGTTTTATAGATGCTTTTTATGTCTGTGCTCTGGGTTAGATGGTTGGAACATTGTTTTGACAGGTACTTAGAGAAGACGTACTCCATTCATGTATTTTATCACTCCCAGTTTTTTTATGCTATTCAGCTAATACAGGCAGATGCTCATCCTCATGAAGTGCGTAGGTCGTATTGTTTGTTTGCATTGGTCTTGCTGTGGTGTGCAGAAATGAATGTGAATGGAAGCAAGGCTGTGTTCTGTTAGACTCAAGTCTCCTCAAAGACTTCATCTTCGGGATGACAGCAGTGTTACGCAATGATGTTTGGATGTTTTTCCATGATGGCAAAAGACAGATGTGTGGTGGATGCTTCCGTGGTTCACTTTAGTCTCTCCAAACATTTATATTCTTAATGATCTCAGTACATTATTCATAGTTAAATGGATTTACAAGCCTTCAGTGGACAGTACTTTCGCAACATGAGTTTATTAATTTGGTTGGTTGATTGATTGATTAAATGATTGATCAAGACTTCAATTGCTTTCATTGGTCTCTACTTTCACAACATTTCAGATCAATTGATTGATTGATTGATTTATTGATGTATTGATTAATTAATTGATCAGGTTTTTATTTGCTTTCATTGGTCACTACTTTCACAACATTTCAAATCAGTGGATTGATTTGATTGATTGATTGATTGATTGATTGATTGATTGATTGATTGAACAGGCCTTCATTTGCTTTCATTGGTCATTACTTTTGTAACATTTCGGATCAATCTATTGATTGATTGATTGATTGATTGATTGAACAAGCCATCATTTGCTTTTATTGGTTGCTACTTTTGCAACATTTCAGATTGTTTGATTGATCGATTGATTGATTGATTGATCCAGGCCTTCATTTGCCTTCATTGATCACTACTTTAATAACATTTCAGATCAATTGATGGTTTGATTGATTAATTGATTGATTGATTTAGCCATCATTTGCTTTCTTTGGTTGTTACTTTTGCACCATTTCAAATTGATTGATTGATTGATTGATTGATTGATTGATTGATTGATTGATTGATTGATTGATTGATTGATTGATTGATTGATTGATTGATTGATTGATTGATAAATTGATTGATCAAGCCCATATTTACTTTCATTGGTCTGTACTTTCGTAATATTTCAATCAATCAATTACTCAATTATTCCATCAATCTGGGATCAGTTTTGATACACAATTCATATGTAAAAAATCTGAATGATTGTTTAATTTATGAATATATTATTAGTTATTTTAAATATGTATTTGTAAATAATTTTAAATAAGTCTTATTAATGAAAAACATAAATTGAAATGTGTGAATTAATTAATTCTATATTATAATAAAAAGTAATTGAAATGATGGAATAATTAACATGTCCTGTGTAATATTTTATATAATTATTTAATAATAATAATAATAATAAAATAATAATAATAGACATTTTTATCAAAGCTTCAACATATTATTAATAAAGTGCAAATATATTAAATGAACTATCATGTAAGAAGTTATAGGATGTAATTCCCCTTATTAAGTATAATATTTGTGTATGTTTGCACTTCCACACAATCAAAAAACTTAATTTAATATTCACATATTTGCTTTAAAATATTGATAAGTTATTGAAGTGCATATGATGAGTGAATTAATAATGATATGACATATAACCTGTGATATGTCATTTAATTTTTTTACCATATGCTTTTTTAAAAAATTTGCTTATGCTTGCATTTCCACTCTTGCTTTTTTTTTCTAAGTCACTGAGACAGACTTGCGTGACCTTTGCTTTACTCACAGTGACTGCAGTAAACTTGTTGGGACAGTCCTGTTAGAGAAACCTAGAGTTAAGTGCTGGGCTCAAGGGCATTCTGGTCACGGTTAAACAGCAGGTCATGGATCACCTCTTACTGACTGATCTTTATCCTGATCCGTAACAGCACTTCCACTACCCTCATTGAGGGCCTTCAAGTGCTTCTCTAACACTGATCTGTCTGGTGACTAATGAGTTCAGATCACGTGATTAGCGCTACATGTTTGTTTGTTTACTAGTACAGATGAGCTGTTTTAAGAGTGTCCTTTAAGTGTGCCAGGACTTCAGCTTGACTCATTCAACTTCATTTCATGGCTAAATACGAATGCTTGTGCTTATGGAAAAGATTGACTCATTTTCTTTCTAAAATGACTTGTAGTTGATAGAAATGCCTTTCTAGCTGACATGTTCAACAATCATTTAGCGTAGAGAGTTGAGACATAAATAAATAGTATGTGGGCTGCTCTCTCCATTCTGGATTCTGCTGGAATTAGCTTCATTTTCAACTCAGAGGTTATATCTGACAAAAACTGCTTTTGTAACTCCCGAGGCATTTACAGCTTTGACATTTTAAAGGGATGATCCAGAGTGTATTTTTAAGGCTTGGTTGTGTTTATAAGATGCAAAGTAATGTGTGCTCATGCTTTATTTGTAAAAAAATCACGTTAATTTGTTCAAATATCTTACTTTGATTATATACAGCTACTCAGCTAACATAAACCAGACAATCAGATTTCCTAGTTCCTCTGAAAGGCCCGCTTCAAGAGACTCTGGTCAGCTAACATAATGTGCTGTGATTTGCCAATCGGCTCCACGTCACCAGGAAAAGCGTCACACCCCTACAAACATGTCCTTTGTAAACACTGTCAGTCAGAATAGCTGTTAGCCATATCAGTTTGAGCCTGAATCAGACAAAAATTAAGAGGACACAGCTGAACCACCTGCCTGCTCTCTAAAAAAATCTGACAAGTGTCTTTTATAAATATTTGATTAAGGCATGTGTAAGTAATATGAAATGGTCACATATCTTTTGCGAGTACGTTATTTATGTTGTAGAACGCAAGGAAAGTGGCCACTGCAGAGACACTGCAGCGCTGGTGACGATTGTGGCTGTTTACATCGGTTTTGATGGATAAATATAAATATGTAGCTAAATTGTTAGCGGTGCCAAACAGCATTTCCCATTGTTTACATTCTTGTTTATGTCTTTCCTCCAACATATTGTTAACGCTAAACTATGCATGTAATAGATCAATTTTAACAAATAAAAAATACTTACAGGTTGTGGCTCACAATACACAGCCTCGTCTATTATGGTTGGTGCTGCTCCTTCTTTGAGGAGTTTTTAGCCATATCCAGCTGTAAACTGGGAGAGATTCTAGAAGCTGTTCTTTGTCAAATGCTAGCTATATGTTTTTTATCATTCTCTGGAACTTAATTAAAATTAAACTTTAAGCACTTCGTTTATTGTGTCATGTCCTTCCGAAGCCCAAATAAAGAAACAGAACAAGCTCTGTGTAAAAGCAGTGTGTAGAGGCATTTTAGCTTTCTCTGCTATAACATTACAGCACCTCTGGCCATGCTCCTTTGCTGGCGCTGGGTGTATACGCGTAAGCTGAAGCATTTGTAATCTCATTAGCCCATATGTATGTATTTTTATTTTTTTTGTAGTTCCCAAACTTTGTTTGCTATAGGCTTTGCTAAGCTAACTCTGTAAAAGCCAATAGCTGTGTCTTATTTCAGAGGCTGCATCCTCCGAAGAAAAAAAAAAATCCAAGGCTTCTTCGAACGCAACCTCAAAATGCGATCTTCGTTTCCTAGGTAATGAAGGACACAATCGGTGGATCCTTCGGCCTTGAACGTCCCAAGATTTGTTGCGCACTGATAACAGCAGGACGTTTTCCTGGATGAATTAAGTTTATTTTACTTAGATATCTAAACACATGTTAAAAAAACAAAACAAAAAGAGTATGACATGTTTCCTAAAAAGTGATTTTATAGACAGTTTACATTTTTATGTGTACATGTATGGGTCAAAGGAAATATATTTCCAACTTCTGTGTACCTTGTTTTGCCTTCAGATCGCTTAAAATAAGTTTTAAAATCATTTTGAAATAAAGTCATTACAAATTTTATGAGCACTTATTAACAGCAGCTGTTACGATTGCCTGGTGACCTCTGTCCTCTGTAGGCTAGATCGTCTCATGTCAAAATGCTTGGTTCAGCCTGTGTGGACTTTGAAAGACTCACCTTTGAAGTCAGCATACTTCGGAGAATGCAGCATCTGAAATGCTAGTGACTCCCTTTGCATTGAACTTTAAGCATATGTTTGTGTTCACACAGCTCCATTTCACATCAACTAAAGTTTAAAAAATGATATCGTAGTGGACCAACCCTTTAATAATGTATCAATCAATCAATCAATCAATCAATCAATCAATCAATCAATCAATCAATCAATCAATCAATCAATCAATCAATCAATCAATCAATCAATCAATCAATCAATCAATCAATCAATCAATCAATCAATCATTCATTCATTCATTCATTCATTCATTCATTCATTCATTCATTCATTCTTTATTTATATACCACCTTACTACAACCAAGGTTGACCAAAGTGCTTTATACCAGTAAAAACAAATAAACAAAGCTAGAAAGCAAACAATGAAAAATCAATACAAGAAATATCTATAAAATAGAGCAAAACATTAAAACAGAGAAAAGTGTCAGTGCTACTATGCATTAAAAGGCTTGGCTTTAAACAGCAGGTCAGTGATTGTACGAAACACAGTAGAAAGGATATTTCCAAAGTTCGAGACCTGCCACTGCAAAAGAGCGATCACCCACATGCTTGTACCATAGTTAATTCAATATTAATTATTTCATGATAATTGAGGCTGAATGTAAGAATTAGGAGGTGGAGACAGTCAAAAATATACTTTAAGGTAATAATTTCAAGACAAAATATCTCTAAATACACATACTAACAATTAAGTGATTTTTGTTGAATGATGATTGTGTGATTTTCTTTTTTTATGAATCTTCAATGATTTTTATTATTATTTGCTATATTATAAATGTCCTTGTCTGTATTAATCAGTGTTTTGCATTAGGGCTGCATGATGTTGGACAAATCCAACACTGCGATATTTTGTTTACAGCGATATAAATTATGATATTAATATAAATACACTGGATGATTTATTAATTAAATAGCTCTATTCTAAAAGATTTCATGATTTTAGGGGTGATTAAATTTTGTACTATGGAGTGCATCTGCGAAAAATGTAATAAATTACAAGCATACAGTGCTCAGCATACATAAGTATACCCTTTACAAATCTATTTTTTTAATTCATATGATTAATAGGAAGCTATACAATATTATATTTGTGCATATACATTAGATTTATCAGTACTGAAGGCAAAAGGGGAGCTTAACTAACAAAATAACTTACGATAACGGTCCAAAAACTACTACACCCAAATTTATATATTATAGAAAAATATTAAATGCAAATTTAAAAAAAGAAGAAAATCAAGAGAAGCAAAAAAATTAACCATTTAGTTTAAATTTTGTAGGTTGTAATTTTTTTGCAAAATTTTGCTTGAATTTAATTGTATTATCTTTTAATTTTTAAATATGTTTGGTGACTTTAATAAATATTTCTGTTTAATAAATGTGTTTAGTTTAATTGCACCAAAACACATTTCCTATATTCACAGAGAAATGGATAAAAATATTCATTTTCAAAATGGGTTGTACTCAATTATCCCGAGTATACTTTATATAAATGTGACAGCAAAAATCAAAGTAAAATAAACAGTGCTTTATGGTTTTCTGTGGAGTCTAACAGTATTCAAATACAGACAAATTAATCAAACGTAAAATAACATGATCATCATTGTAAAAATATTTGTATATAATAAAATAAAAATAATATTAATTAATAACTGTCTTTTAATCTTTAATAAATAATCTAATCATGCGATGTAACTATTGCTGATACACACATTGTGATATCAATGCTCAAACGATTTATTGTTCAGCCCTATTTTGCATGCTTGATTAAAATAAATAAACAAATAAATAATGGTGTCAAAATTAATTGTTTCTTCAATGCACCACGATGCAGACGCGGACAATTCGGTATCGGTTCAGTAATAATAACCGGTTATTATGTACTGACGTCATTTATCTCATATGCGCTCGGTCGCGAGAGAGGTGAGCGCGGGTATTTACAACAGTCCAAGTGCCAACTTAAAAACGCAGAAACTGTGCAAAATTTCTCTGCGTGTGTGTGTTTTCTGGACAGTCTTTCACTGACTTACAGCAGAAGCCTCTATTTCTCTGCGATTGAGGAAATGAAAGTGAACTCCATTTCTCACTCTGTGGCCCATTTTACCTGCTGGCGTGACTTTTACTCTCAGCTGCTGACGTGACTTTTCCTCCCCTCTCTTTTCCTCTCGGCTGTTACGATACTTCTGGAAATAGATCTGCATTCCCGCAGATGTACCTGTGCATTGTCGCGGGACCCGACCAGATTTCAATAAATTTCAAAATAAAGCACGGGAGCGATCGGTAACTCTGGTGTAATTTTAACAGAAGCAGGCGCACACAATATCGCTCCCGAGCGAGCTAGCAAGCAAGTGCGTGCGTGCGTGTGTGTGTGTGTGTGTGTGTGTGTTTTTGTGTGTTTTTGTGTGTTTGTGTGTTTGTGTGTTTGTGTGTGTGTGTGTGTGTGTGTGTGTGTGTGTGTGTGTGTGTGTGTGTGTGTGTGTGTGTGTGTGTGTGTGTGGGTGGGTGTGTGTGTGTGTGTGTGTGTGTGTGTGTGTGTGTGTGTGTGTGTGTGTGTGGGTGTGGGTGTGGGTGTGGGTGTGGGTGTGGGTGTGGGTGTTTGTGTGTGTTTATACAGACAACTTGTTATAACCCCCCCCAAAACAATGTGTATGGAAATCATCATCAATGCACCTAGATAGCGAATTGAACCGAATCGATGGCATGATAATCGTAACCGAACCGTGAGACCGGTATAGGTTCACACCTTTATAAATTAATACAATTGACATGACAAAAACATCTTAATGACCTGTAGTGTTAGTGTAACCAACTAGCATCACTAATTATCATTTTCATAGAACTTCCCTGTTCCCATAGACTGACTGACTCAGTTCTCTGTTCAGCTAACAAATCACTCTAAAATTCTGACTTTAGTTTCTTTCCTTATCACTCATTCTCCTTCCCTTGTTCTTCTTTGAAGGCCAGCAGAGTACATGAGAGAATTGCTTCTTGGGTGAATTTCCCTGGGAAAGAAACACTGCTTCATTGTTACCGTCTCTTTCATCTGTTTTTTTCCAAAGGTTTGTAAAATGCATATGAAGACATTGAAATTCAAATGCTCTTCCTCTCCTGTCTTCCATGTTTTCCAGCGTGCGTATGTGCACTGTATCTTTGACGCTTCCCGGGTGTGTTTATTTTCAGTGGACTTATCGTTAGCGAGCATGAGAGTGTTTTGGTGTGCTTGTGTGTCTGGATATCCCCCTAAAAACCATCCAGTCTCGGTTGCAGTGGCCGGAGGGACGTGGTAAATGTTTTTGCATGCGTCTAGGAGAGAGTTTGACAGACAGCGGTCATGGATGGACACAGTCTACAGATGAGACAGCATTTGTTTTTGAAATGGATTGTTTTTGAATGCTAGTGGCCCATGTTACAACATGATTTCATGATGAATACTTGTCTGTGTGGGTGAACACACACCGCAGAGAGTCTCTAGGGCTAGCATAGACTGTTTTCTCAGATCTTCACACGCCTTAACCTTCCCACTGCCTTAAAGTGAACCTACCTACTAGCTATTGATCAGCCCATTCAGAGTCATTCTGATTTATGTGCAGTCCTGCTAAACCTGCTGCTTTTAGACAGCTTGTGGGAACAGCCTTCACAAAGTTGGCCCTTTCAGTCTGTGGCTGTTTTTTTTAACAATATTTTGTATGTGACTTTAATAAAAATTATTTCATAATAGTTGATAAAATTGTAGAAACAATATGACTGTGCCTTGTGATTATATGTACATTTGCAATCAGAATTATTAGCCGCCCTTTGAATTATTATTATATTTTTTAAAAAATATTTCCTAAATCATGTTTCACAGAGCAAGGAAATTTTCACAGTATGTCTGATAATATTTTTTCTTCCGGAGAAAGTCTTATTTGTTTTATTTCAGCTAGAATAAAAGCAGTTTTAAATTTTTTTTTATTATTATTTTAAGGACTAAATTATTAGCCCCTTCAAGCTATATTTTTCAATAGTCTACAGAACAAACCATCATTATTCAATAACTTGCCTTATTACCCTATCCTGCCTAGTTACCCTTAATAACCTAGTTAAGCCTTTAAATGTGACTTTAAGCTGTATAGAAGTGTCTTGAAAAATATCTAGTAAAATTTTATTCACTGTCATCATGGCAAAGATTAAATAAATCAGTTATTAGAAATGACTTATTAAAACTATTATGTTAATAAATGTGTTGAACCGTTAAACAGAAATTGAGGACACGCATGTAAAACCCAAAAGGTAACTCAAACCGTTTGAGGAAACTGATTGCAACAAACCATTTAAGTTCAAAAACTAACCTTAATGAGTACTGTGAACTTAATCCATTTGAGTAAATGAAGCAATTTGAGCACAGTAAAACCCGATAAATTAGGAGAACTCTACTAAGTACTGTAAAACCCAATAAGTTAAGGCAACTCAAACCGTTTCAGGAAAGTAATTGCAACAAACCATTTGAGTTAAAAAAAAAATTAATCTATACAAGCACTGTGAGCTTACTCCATTTAAGTTAAAGTAATGAGGGATTTAGTTAATCAATTGCCTTCAAAACTACCTACCAACACAGACAGTTAACTACACTCATTTAATTTACAGGATATGAGATGACTTATACTGTGATATGAGATTTTTATCATATCACCCAGCCCTAAGACACAACAATCCTGTGGCATTTAAATGGTGGTACTAGGGTTGTAACGGTATGAATTTTTCACGGTATGATAATCGTCTAAAACAATACCACGGTTTGACGGTTTCGCGGTATACGGTATGTTACAAATGTTACAAAATAATAGAACAGTGAAGCAAATTTGACTTTTTCCAAATAATATATTTTTAGTTACTATAAACAACACCACTTACAATGAACAAATAAAAATAAGAAAATAATAAATAATGTGTCAAAGTCCAAATAAAGTCCAAATAAACATGGTGCAAATCCTCAGTAAAAAATAGATATAAATATTTACTATACTATTAATAGTTACATAACGAAACTAGATTCAATATGGAACATCCTTAGGTTTTATGTGCCAGCATGGATATGGTTGTCTGTGGATATGGATTTGGATATGGTTGTCTGCAATGCAGACAAACAGCTGCACCTTCATTTGCGTCTTTTGAAAACAGCAAGAGCAGCAGTTCGTCTTTGCTGTGTCACTGTTTTGTCATGTTTCTGTGCTGCTGTGCATGCAAAAGTACTTAGTATGAGAATTATTTCATGCAAAACTTTTTTTTTTTGCGTTTTATTTAGCCACGCATAAATGTATGCCTATCTCTCATTCCGTGTTGTTCAAAAAGCTTGGTCCACAAACAAAAGCGAAACCTATGCTTATTGGTTGTGATATAGCGAGTTTGAACCAATCTGGGCATGGAGGAGGGACAATGCATCAATGTATCATGTCTGATTTGTCCGGAGACACAGTGACGAGCGTTTCTTTGTCAAATCAGAGTTGTCAAATGTTGATGACGTAACCGCACTGATTCCGGAGCCTCTGAAAGTCCGCGAATGTTATGTGATACAGCACTGGAAAGCTGAGATTCTCTTCTTTATGCCAATCTTTGAATTGTATGAATCAGATCAGCGGATCAAAAGTTATTAAACATTTAAGAGCAATACTTATTTTTAGCCGCGGGCGGCTGTCTCGGTCTTTAAGGGTTAAAACCGTTGATATGCAATTGTTCATGGTATGATAATCGTGCACGTTCAAATCGTGGTAAACCGTCATACCGGTATATTGTTACAACCCTAGGTGGTACCAAAAGTGCGCCAAGAAAATGTCCATCTCACATTACACGACAACCAGCAGAATAAACCCATGCATTCTGACCCTACAAATTGAGTGTTGCAACAGAAATTGAGAGTCATCAGAAAAGACAACCTTCACCCAATCATTTATTGTCCAGTTTTTCCAGTTCCTGGCTGACAGGAGTGGCGCCGGTGTGCTCTTCTTCTGCTGCTGGAGCTCATCTGTTTTAATGCTTTTGACATGTTGTGTCCTCAAACATGCTCTTCTGCAGACCTTAGTTGTAATGGGTGGTTCTTTGAGTTACTGTTGTGCTTTCTAGCATCTCAAACCAGTCTGGTCATTCTCCTTTGACCTCTGGCATCAAGACGGGATTTTTCACCCATATGACTGCTGTGTGCTGGACATTTTCTTATCTGAGCAATCTCTGTAAACCCTAGAGATGGATGTACTTGCATATTCTTGTAGATCAGCAGTTTCTGAAATACCTAGAGCAAGTCGTCTGGCACCAACAACTATGCCAGTTTTAATGAAACTCAAATGACCTTTATACATTTTCTTGGTTTGATCTTTAGCAGAATATGTTGACCTCGTCTGCATGCCTAAATGCATTGAGCTGTCATGTGATTGGCTGATAAAATTTTTGTGATTTAGAGTAGATAATTAGGTGTACCAGTTGGTCATATCACCAGTTCCTAGGAGAGATGGGAAGTAACGAAGTACAAATACTTCAAAACAAAGTAGATTTTTTGGTATCGGTGCTTTACCCCATTACTTATTTTTTGACAACTTTTTACTTAAATGTACTCCGTACATTTTTTAAAGCACGGTCATTACTTTTATCTTTCAAGTGTTGGTGGCGCGATCTATATTATTTCTTGTCATTGCGCAATATGAAAACAGTTTTGATGCAGTCAGTCCTTTTTTCCTCATTGCGCGGCAGAGTGCTGCACTGCGTGGCCTTTTCAAGGCTATTGCGCACCATACGTGGGCTAGTTTATGAAGATTACTATGAGAAAGGCTATGGCTATGCAGATGTGACAGAGGGAGACGGCGAATTTTACAATGCTGATGTTGCCCTCTTTACATGGTAATAAGACACCTTTTGCTCGTTTGGATTACAAGTAGACAAGAGATACAAATTCCAGTTCAAAAGCGTGCCGTTTTTAGTTAAGCCTTTTGTCCAGTTCCGATCGTTCTGCATGAGCTGTCTCTGGTCTTTCATTCTAATACCGCAAAAAAAATTTGCTTTTTTGTACATTTACTAAAACAATCAAATACTTTATAAAAAATTATGCATTGCGGTTTATTTTTTAAAATTTCTGATAAGTTCACTGTTCCTAATACAGAATTTATGCTATTGTTCAGTTGTTATAGATTTTTTTAATGTGCCTATTGATTTTACACAGGCCTATACTGTTGTCCTCAATTAATATTTTAAAAATATATATTTTTCAAGAACAAATGTAAGTATACTAGGCAATTTATGAATAAAAATATAATTATTCCAGCATTTGTTTTACACAGTGGATACCCTTCCATCTGCAACCCAGTACTAGGAAACACCCATACACACTCACATTCACACACACACACACACTTTCACACTGCCAGTTTAGTTGAATTATTATTTACCTATACCGCATGTCTTTGGAACTGTGGTGGGTACTTTTTATTTATTACTTTTGTACATTTTTGAGGCAGTACTTATTTACTTTTACATAAGTACAATAGTGTAGTCAGTACTTCAACTTTTACCAGAGTCGTTTTAAACATGAGAATCTGTACTTCTACTTAAGTGAAGGATGTGTGTACTTTTTCCATCTCTTGTTCCTAGTGTTAACTTTACAGTGCTACTTTATGAATGCTTGATTTAAACACTAATGCTGAGTTCGGACTGTACGATTTTCAAAGTAGTCGTGTCACAGATGTCTTCACACTGCTGCATGACTTTTAAATAGGAAGAATCGCCGACAACTTTGTCTCGGTCCCCAAACTATGTCTCACAACCAAACTTGCGAAAAGTGGCATGGAAACAACACAAGGTCACGTAAGATCTTTTGTTATTAACTACCTAATGGAAAAGATTTAATGGGATTATTAGAGAAGTAGAAAATGTAATTATTTTGCTCTCCTGGCTTTTGAAGGGAATTAACAACTTCACCTCAACTTTTTTCTTTTTGACCTGGTTGGTATTGCTAAGGCCCCGTTTACACTAATGCGTTTTAGTTTGAAAACGCATAAGTTTTGCTACGGTTACGCCATCCGTCCACACTACGCCAGAGTTCTCGAGCGCCGAAAACGGATCGTTTCGAAAACGCTGGCATTCTGAAACGCTGCTGCTCCGTCTCAGTGTGGATGATGGAAAACGGAGAAATCTGAAAACGGAGGCGGGGCTGCAGACGTTCGCCTCTCTGATTGGGGCTTTTTCTGAATATTAAGTAGCCTAACATGCACAGTTCAGTCCTGCATCTTCTCCGTGTAAGTTCAGACTTCGCAAGTTTGATCAAGGCTGCTGTCTCTTCTTCTCAGTTTGATATGGAAAAGCAGACTATACCGAGGACACGCGTAAATCTTCAAAGGGAACAGTGTACTTTATAACTTCATTCACATTACCCTGGCTTCGTTGTTTCACTTTCTCAACAATAAAATGTAAACATGATATAAGGAACTGCCTATTTTCATTTTAATATTAGCAACTTAGACAGCAGAAATGTTGAGGCGTCGTGCTGCATAAGATGAGCGTCATCTTCACTGTGTGGATATTTATAACCAAACGGAGTTGATAACAACTGTCTCCTTTCAATTTCAGTGAAAATACGAAACACACCCTCTCTTTTGCTGAGTATCAGTTTTAATAATCGATAATGGCCATTATAAAAGTATAACATACAATAAGTTTATACATTATAGGAAATAAAGGCAAGCGATCAGTCAATATACAGAATAGGCTACGTGGTTACATTAATCATTAACTTATCTTTGCGCTCAGCCAAAACACGTTACCTGAGAACAAGTAATAGATTCCAATGCCCAAAGTCAGGGAATATGTCGTTAGATAAAGACAACAATATAAATGAAATATCCCGTTTAATAAATATAGTGAGATTAGATCCAGCGGGAGATGCTTGATGAGAAGTCCGACTAGCACAGCTCTCATCTGGGTAGATGGGCGCAGCGCTTGCCCGAGAGCGTCTCTGTGGTCACGTGATGTGCGTTTTCAGCGTTTTGGTGTGGACGGAGAGCAGTTCAGAAACGCTGGGTAAAACGCGAGTGTGGACGCGGATCGTTTTCATTCTAAAACGCCGTTTTAAAACTAAAACGTACTAGTGTAAACGGGGCCTAAGATGACATGTCAAACAGACATGGGTGCTCCTGCCAAATTTACACTAGTTTTTCCTCCATTTCTGGGGCCCAAATAAACTGAAAAGAAGCACTTTTAACTTCTCCCCCAACCTCCCGCTGGCCTGCAGATACCTATACGGATACTGCTCTCTCATTAGCTGTAGGTAATCGCCGATGTTACAGTGTTTAAAATCAGAACACATTTCACACGTCATGATTTGAATCACCAATAGCTCCAGATGTTTAGCATGCCAAATATCTCACGGGTGCTGCGACTCTTCAGCGATTCTCTCAGATCGTGTCTTTGATAGTTCACTCACGTGAACGAGCATCGATTTGCCTGTGATTTCAGCCATTTGATTTCTCAAAACCTCAAAAAATTGATGTGATTTCTCAAAACCTGTCGGCGAGTCAAAATTGGGGCTAAAATCATGCAGTTTGAACTCACCATAAATATAATTGCCAAAATGCACATAAAACACACAGAATATTTAATCTCAATACACCTACATGAAATGCAATGAATCGTTGAAATACATTCTTTTGTGCATGAAAAAGTCACATGACTGAAAATCATCATAGAGCATCTCAGAATTTGCTTAGACGTTCTGAAATTATCATTTACTCTTAATCTAAGTTAGCTGTAAGGTGATCTTATCTTGGGCTGGAAATGTTACTTTGTTTGCAATCAAAAGTGCATTTACATTAATGCTTTTTGTCCGATACTTCAATTCAGTTCATGACATCTCATAACTTTGTAAGCATCTTTAAATACTGATGAGTTTCAGAAATGCACATAAAAACTTTTCTCGTAACCAAGACCCTATCTTGTGATAATTTATGATTCATTTAGTCTTTTGTTGACACTAAAAGAGCAAAGTATTGCCAAATGATCATCAGACAGGTTGCAACACTGTCACATGCATCAATTATATGAAATAGGTGGATCTTGTGATTCAGAATCATTCAGCATGACTTGTCCACAATGTCTTCACTCAAAGCTGAGCAAAACGCAACATGCATAAAGAATCATTCTGTCATCTGATTTTCTTTTTGGATTTAGATCACTGAATTTAGATTCAAACCCATAACCTTTTGGTTACCATCACATTCTTTCATGCACTAGGCTACACCACCCTAATAAGCCATTTTTTAGGGTCTATAGAGGCCCCTTCTTCAGGCTAGCGTCTATGCACTTCATATGAAACGCATCCCTATGCAATTTCCTCATTTTGCTCTAATGACTTGACGGAGCTTGTGCTTATCTGACCGTTTGCTCCTAAAATAGAACTAATAGCCCATATATCTTGAACCTGCTCAGAGGCCAGTGGGTAAACCTACACTTTTATGAAATCCAATCAGTTTGGACTGGAATGATTGTTTTGTGTCAGTTAATCGCAGTTCAATGATCCTGTGCCCCTAAAGACGACGGGCCACAAGCGCCCGCTCTGTTCTTGCTCAGTCAAGGATTGTTCTGTTGATAGAGCTTCATTAGGACTGTTGAAGGTGTATGTTGGTGGGATGCAATAAGCTGCTTCGTCTCATTATTCTTCTCAGAGCTGCCCAGTTAAGGATGGCTAGTACTAAAACAAGGACTTCAAAGTGTTTGTCAGACTATTCAGGTGGTCAAGCCAGGTCTTGAGAAACACCCACAGACAATGGAAATATTTTGTTGAGAAGCTTCGGAGATTTAGTGTCTTATGAAAAGCAAGTGTGTCCATTTAAAGTAATCTTGTTATTAGAATGATTTGCTAAATGTGTCTGTTTATAGATCTACTGCTTTATATAGTCTCAATTCTGCTACACGTCAGCAATAAAAGATGTTAGTTTTATTTTCTTTTAAATAATAACTACATTATACATTTGAAACAAAACCTTTGTACAGCAATATAAATTTCACTACTACTTTGTATTAGTTTAATGCATTCTTACTTTAAGGTGCCCTATAATGAAAATCTAGGTATACCAAGGCATAGTAGAATAGTAAAAGTTCGGTATATGGACCGTATATGGGCATACTGTGAGCTTTAGACACCACTGTTTCCTTGTCTTCATGTAAATTATATGAGTGTAAAGGTCTGGTGGAAAACAGGCCAATCAGAGGACAAAACATGCCACAGCCATGTCACCCTGCAGCCCAAGACCGGTTACTCACTGAAGCTAAGCAGGGCTGAGCCTGGTCAGTACCTGGATGGGAGACCACTAGGGAACACTAGGTTGCTGTTGGAAGTGGTGTTAGTGAGGCCAGCAGGGGGCACTCAACCTGTGGTCTGTGTGAGTCTTAATGCCCCAGTAAAAGTGAAGGGGACACTACACTGTCAGTGGGTGCCGTCTTTCGGATGAGACGTTAAACCGAGGTCCTGACTCTCTGTGGTCGTTAAAAATCCCATGGCACTTCTCGTGAAAGAGCAGGGGTGTAACCCCGGTGTCCTGGACAAAGTGGCCAAATCATGGCCTCCCAATCATCCCTTTTCACAAAATTGGCTCGATCACTGTCTCTCCACTCCACCACTCCACTGGCGCCGTTGTCCTGTGGCAGCCGTCGCATCATCCAAGTGGATGCTGCACACTGGTGGTGGTGTGGAGAGACCCCCCTCATGATTGTAAAGCGCTTTGGGTGTATGGCCATACACAATAAATGCGCTATATAAATACACATTACATTACATTACATTACATTACAAAACAAACTGTGACAAGACTTAAGGGGCATGCCCTCCGCATTTGCATGTATGCCTACTTTAGGTCTTTCATCCAGACCTGATGAACAGCCACATCATCAAGAGAACACAACTCATATGCAGCTATGAGATCATAAAAACGCCCTGAAATCAATAATATGCATGTCTTAGGCTGTGTTTGATAAGCCAAATGTTTTCTAGTGACACAACATTGATATTTTTCCTCCTTTTATTTTGAAAACGTGAGCCCTAAATTGTTTGCTGTGCATTACTGGGCAACCACTTCACAAGAAATGTTCAAACTGGCTTCAGGCAAGATTTACAGATTATACTGTACATTTATTCATCTCCACGCTGAGGCATGAAGTATGTTTAGTTTAGCATTTGTTAATTTATCATGTTTGTAAAATTAATAAACACATGTAGACTGCTGAATTGTGTCAAATCACTCAGCTCAACTGTTATATATTCATGCAGAGGTTGGTATTAATTTCTGCCTGTGTTGTCTTTGACTGTAGTTTCAGAATACAAAGCAATAAATTACTATCACTCTCTTTTGTCAACTTTAATTATAATTTAGCCTTTATCCACAACAGATCTGGTGAGCAAAACAGGTAACGTTACTCTGATTGGGATTATATTTGTTTGTGTTTAACGTAAACCATGCTTTGTGTGTGTGTGTGTGTGTCTGTAAGAGCTGCACGTTAGAGCCAAGCTCATTAATATTCACAACACAAACTATATAGGTTCAATCATGGACTTTCTGATCTATTTTCTGGAGTAATAAATAAGCTTTTAAAACTGTTTCTGTTGAATATTTTTACTTTTTTTTTTTAACTTACCGAAACCATAAACCTATTATGTAGATACCAGAGAACCATTTTACTTAATAAACCAATGCAGTACATGACACATTTAATATATTTGCAAGTCTTTTTACCCACTATTAATATTGTTGCTTTAGATTAATTTTTAATATGATTAATACAAACATACACACATGTATAATAAGCATTATGAACAAGCATGTTGTCCTTTAAAGCAAGTCAACAAATATTAAATTCTTATATTTAGACATTTGATGACCACGCCAGAGAACAGAGAAAAAAGTGCTTCCTCTGAATACTGGCAGTTCAACACAAGGTTTTTGCTTGTGTTTTTGCTTGGTCTCTTGGGTATGGCCATCAAAACAAAACATCCCATGGATTTGTTCCCATGGCTACACCAAATATCTCCAAGTTTATTCTTGTCAGTACAATGGACTTTTCTTTTGAGTCCATGAAAAAGAAAAAGAAAGAACTAATGTGCATCAGTTTTTGTCAGGTGTTGAGAGTTCTGAAACCTAGTGAGTTGTCTTCTTAGCATGCTTTCTTCTAAGACAGCATTCCACCTGAGTGTAAACCTAATAATGTAAAATGTAAACTTATTAATGAATGTGTTTATTATTTATTTAACAGAGTGAACAGAGTCAGTCAAAATACTTTTCTAACTCTGGTGAGACGGCAAATCCATTACCAATCTCCACAGCTACAAAAAGAGCTGTCCTTCAGAAGATGTAAGTATTGTTTTTATATAGACTGTGGTTGGCCTTCATCATCTTATTTAACATTTCCTGATTCTTCCAGTGCCAGAAAGACAAAAATCCAGCCCCCACGATCGCAAGATAATCAAGAGTCCAAAACAGGACAATTTCAAGCAGACAATGCAGAGAAGGGCTCTAGATCTGTCCTTCAGAGGATGTACGTAAGCAATGTTGAGATATACCTTTTGTTGATCTATTTCATTTTTATTTAAGATTTGATTATTCTTTTAGAACTAGACAGGAAAATGTTCAACAGTTCCAAGATGATCAAGAGTCCAAATCAGGCCAATTTCAAGCAGACAATGCAGAGAAGGCGTATAGATCTGTCTTTCAGAGAATGTACTGTACAAAAGCACTGTTGAGATATGACTTGTGCTGATCTATTTCATTTTTGTTTAAAATGTCCCTATTGTTTCAGAACCAGACAGGCAAACGTCCAACCCCAACAGTGCCAAGATGACCAAGTGTACAAATCAGGCCAATTTCAAGCAGACAAACAAGAAAAAGGCTCTGGAGATGTCCTTCAGAAGATGTAAGAGTTGTTCTGAAGTAGATTGGGGTCATCCGTTGTAATCTTCAATTTTCAATCTTCAATTTTCAATATTTCCTCATTCCCCAAGTGCCAAGCAAATAAGTGTTAAACCCCAACATAGCCAAGATAATCAAAAAAAAAGATTTGACTTATGTTGATCTCTTTCATTTTCATTTAAAATGTCCTTGTTATTTCAGAACCAGACAGGCAAACATCCAACCCCAACAGTGCCAAGATGATCAAGAGTCCAAATCAGGCCAAGTTCAAGCAGACAAAGAGGAGAATGGGTCGGGAGATGTCCTACATAAGATGTAAGAGTTGTTCTGAAGTAGATTGGGGTCATCAATTGTGATTTTCACTTAATATTTCCTCATTCACTCAAGTGTTCCCATAAGTGTTAAACCCCAGCAATGACAAGATAATCAAGAGATGATACAGAGAAGGGGGTCAAGTGCTCTCTGTCAGATGATGTAAACATTGTTCTGAAGTACACCTTCATTTAACATTTCTTCATTCTTCCTGTATAAGTTCAGGCGACCATCTAAACCCAACACTCCCAAGATGATCAAGAATCTAAATCAGGCCAATTTCATGCAGACCAAGCAGAGAAGGGGTCTAAAACGCACCGTTATGATATAGCTTGTGGTCATCCACCTCATCTCAATTTAACATTTGATCATTCTTTCAAAGCCAAACAGACAAATGTTCAACCCTTACGATCACAAGATGATCAGGAGTCCAAATCAAGCTAATTTCCAGCAGACAAACAGGAGAATGGGTCAGGAGATGTCCTTCAGAAAATGTAAGAGTTGTTCTGAAGTAGATTGGGGTCATCCATTGTAATCTTCACTTAATATTTCCTCATTCCCCCAATGCCAAGCAGATAACTGTTAAACCTCAACAATGCCAAGATAATCAAGAGATGATACAGAGAAGGGGTCAAGTGCTCTCTGTCAGATGATGTAAACATTGTTCTGAAGTACACCTTCATTTAACATTTCTTCATTCTTTCAGTACAAGTTCAGGCAAACATCCAAACCCAACAATCCCAAAATGATCTAGAGTCCAAATCAGGCCAATTTCATGCAGACCAAGCCGAGAAGAGGTCTAGAATGCACTGTTGTGATATAGCTTGTGGTCATCCATCTCATTAACATTTAACATTTCATTATTCTTTCAGAGGCAATAAGACAAACATCCAACCCCCACAAACACAAGATGATCAAGAGTACAAATTAGGCCAATTTAAAGCAGACCAATCAGAGAAGGGATCTAGATCTGTCCTTGAGAAGATGTAAGCACTGTTCTGATTTAGCTTGTTGTGATCTATCCTCAACTTCATTCATTTCCTTAATATTTTCAAGTGCCAGACAGGCAAACATCCAATCCCTACATTCCCAAGATGATCAAGAGTTCAAACGAGGCCAATTTCATAGAGACCAAGCAGAGAATAGGTCTAGAGCACACTGTTGGGATATAGCTGGTGGTCATCCATCTCATCTTTATTTAACATTTTCTATTTTTTTTTCAGAGCCAAAGAGACAAACACCCAACCTCCACAATCCCAAGATGATCAAGAATTCAAATCAGGCCAATTTCCAGCAGGCGAATCAGAGAAGGGATCTAGATCTGTCCTTCAGGAGATGTAAGCGCTGTTCTGATTTAGCTTGTGGTCATCCATCTCTCATCTTCATTTAACATTTTCTTAATTTTTCCAGTGCCAGACAGGCAAACATCCAATCCCCACATTCCCAAGAAGATCAAGAGTTCAAATCAGGCCAATTTCAAGTAGCAGAGGAGTGTGTGGAAGCATGTCTCCCAGTCCCCATATCGGTCTCAAGCATTGAGTCATTGGTGGACGGGAAAGCATTGTCGTCATCTAAATTAAGTAACAATAAAGATGTCACCGAATCCTATCTTGACACCACCGGTCCAAGAAGACGCCCACGGGCCCCGAGTAGCTCAGGAGAGGACGCTGACCACCAAAAGACAAAAAGATTGCGACTTGGACAGTCTGCAGTGTCAAGCGATTCCAACAATCCCTCTTCCGGCTACGCCGCACCAGACTCTGTTTGCAGTCCCCAGCCTGAGATTTCACAGACTAACCAAAGCGGGCTGGCCACAAGTCTAAGAGGCCTATCCGTCAAGCCCGTATCCTCTGGGTCCTCTATTAGTTCCAGACCGGCCGCCAGAGAGGAAAGGAAGGGGGGTGAACCCAGAACATCCCGATTACGCCGGCTCAAGAAGTCCTGAGGGGTGCAGTGGCGTACAACGAGAGCGGATATCTGACGCCACCTCCATGGATCTTACAGTACACACTTCTACTGTAATGCTGTCTGTCAGCAGTAGTTGCACAAGAGTTCACCACACACAGCCTTTGCACATACAGTATTTCGCTTCTGCCTTCCAAGTAATAACACACACACACAAACTGCTTGTATTAGATTACAGAGAAGCTTTTAAAAGTTTGAATAAGTTCCACTAGCTTTGAAGCAACTCGTGCAAATCGTAACTTTGCTCTAAACAAAAACACAAATACAGTTTGCGCATTCTGCGTAAGAGTTGTATTTCAGACTAACGGGAGCCGCAGAGCACACTGTGGCTCCAAGCCCAAATCTCTGGCTCCATCCGTCTGAAATCTCCCCTCTTCCAGCTTCAGCTGAGCACATGATTGATTTCGCTGTGTTCTCACACACACCACGCTCTTTAAGCGATCAGGGCTTTTCACCGTTGGAGCCGACTGCCGTCTCTTTGCGGTTATTATTTGTAAATGTGTTATTGCTTTTCGTAACAGCTAAAAGTCTTCTGCGGGATGATTGACAACGTTGTGGAACGCTGCAGTGCCTCTCGCGTCCGATATTTGGCTAATCACGGGTGCAGTCGACATTGATGTAGTGTGTGATGGCAGGATGATTATACGTACGGACAGAAATGCTCACATGAGAGTCACATGCTCGGTTTTCCAATCGTACTTACAAATTACTTGATGTTTATGTCATTAGGATAATAGATATGTGTCATGAATATGTTATTAAAATCGATGAATATTGTTTCGTTATAGCACCATAACAATGCAGAGTTTACAGTTACTGTACAGTACTTTTTAAAGTAATTTTACTGTAAATTCTGTAATGAAAACCATTAAAGATGGAAATCGTTTGTTTGATTGAAATCGTCACTTGGTTCATGTTATCTGTTGTGCTGCCTCACATAATAATTCATATTTTACTACTACTTAAACAAGCAATGTGTATTATTTAGAAACCTATTTATTTATTATTGCCAATGTTTTTATGGCAGTACAGTATGCTGACAGTAAATAAAAGATGGAGATGGGATTGGGAAAAGTGCGTGAGTTGGGATGCCTCCAGCACAGTTGTGCTATATATTTCTATACGGCACACTGCCCTGTAGGCTATCAATGCTGAAGAAACGCATTTTTAGCACCACCGGTGGTCTTTTTGTGTACTGCAGCCAGAAAATTATTGCTTGTGCGTACATGTATGTTACACACAACAGATTAAACATGATTTATTGCCACTATATAATCAAGCTGAAGCTCTTTCTCATCTACTCGAGCACATCTAAAGACTTTCAGTGGGCATCAGGTCAAGTAATTGTCAACGTGTGAAAATGAAGCCTTGTTTCACAGTTTTGGCTCAATGAATCATTGCATTATAGCAATGAAAAATGACCATGGGATACATCTTCTGAGATGATTGTTTAAAAAAAGCCACACATTGAATCAGTTAGGGTTAAATAATAGTTGCCAGAAACAAATCACTGCAGCAACGGTCCAATACGACTCCAACAGACTCATCAGAAATTGCTTACATGAATCCAGTGTGGTATGAATATTAATTTCTAGTCAACTTTAAAAAAAAAAAAAGTTTATCCATAAATAAAAATGTCATTAACCCCTTAAACTCTGCTTATATGAATGCAAAATGAAACTCTGGAGTTTGAGTTGGGCGCTCATTTCAATACGATTACAGTGAATGGTGAATGAGGTTTCAAATGTTTAAAAATAGCACTATAGATTATTATATTCAATTCAAATAAAAGAAATATGAAGCTGTTGTTCAATGATAATCCTCTGATGCAACCAAATTGAGTCAGTCTGATTTATAAATCGTGTACACTCTGAATCACTGAAAAGATCTGACTCAAAACAATGATTCATCACAAATTGGACCAGTCAAGCTGGATGTCAATTTCACTTAAATTTCTCACGTTATCAGTTTAGAACACTTTGAAAATAGGGTAAGAGTTGAGAATCACTATTGTGATGCATATTCTTGAAATTTCCATTCCGCATTCATTGCACATTGAAAACAACTTAATTATTATTTTTTTGTGTTTAGTAAAGTAAAAACATGTACAAAACAACACAAAGTCAAGATAATAATGACAGAATTTACATAATAACTGACTGAAAATCATTGGGTAAACCCCTTTCGTTTACTCGCCACCCTTAGCTCTGCCTTTTGCCCTGCAGGCATGTTACTAAATACCTCATCCAGTCATCATATGAAGAAAGTATTTATGCGCCGACCGCAATCGACTACCATTTAAACCCATTTGTGCTTCAATAACATGACGTCAACGTCAGACAGATTTCATCTCCTCCCAAAGCAGGACAATGGCGCAAAGTCGAAAAAACAAACATTTAATCTTCCTTTTATACAAAATGTTTAATAAATATAACATTCAAAAAATATTGCCAGGAACAAACTAAAAAAAAAAAAAAAATGAAAACAAATTTACAATAAGGTCAAATGTGAACATTGAATATTGCCATGATCTCATAGAATTGACAAATGTGATAAGCATGTCGGTTTGGTGTTTTAGAGAGCCTCGATATAAAAGAATTACGAAAAGAACACTACATGTGCACAGCAATAGAAATGGACTCCTGAAAGCAAGGCAGTCTACAGTGTTTCCATTGGCCCCCTACTGTTCAAGTATTCACAGCCTAGCTTATGACATACTGCAAACCCAAGCTGAAGAGAAATGATCCGTGTCAATCGGGTTTACCAACAAGCAACTAGAAGACTCGTGTTCCCTTTTATTGGAGACTTTTCAATCATTTATTTTTCAACCGTGGCAAGCAATGTGTCTGCCGTTAATTATCCCAACAAAAAGCAGCCATGTTTGTTGATATTACCTGCGTTGAGCAAGTAAGAGTTGGCAATATACACACAATGCATCCGGAAAGTATTCACAGCGCTTCACTTTTTCTACATTTTCTCATGTACAGCCTTATTCCAAAAGGGATTCAATTTATTTATTTCACACAATACCCCATAATGAAAAAAAAGATTTTGTGAAATTGTTGCAAATTTATTAAAAATAAGAATGCTGAAAAATCATAACTATTCACAGCTCAATACTTTGTTGATACACCTTTAGCAGCAATTTCAGCCTCCAAATCTTTTTGAATATGATGCCACAAGCTTGGCACACCTGTATTTAAGAATTTTTGCCCATTCTTCCTTGCATTACCTCTCAAGCTCTATTAGGTTGGATGGGAAGTGACAGTGTACAGCCATTTTCAGATCTCTACAGAGATGTTCAATAGGATTTAGGTCTGGGTTCTGGCTGGACCACTCAAGAACATTCATCAAGTTGTTGTGAAGCCACTCCACTGATATTTTGGCAGATGCCTTTTGGCAAATTCCAGGAAGGGAGTGGCTTCTGTTTGGCCACTCTACCATACAGGCCTGATTGGTGAATTGCTGCACAGATGGTTTTCCTTTTAAAAGGTTCTCCGCTCTCCACAGAAGAATGCTGGAGCTCAGACAGAGAGACCATCAGGGTTACTGATCACCTGCCTGACTAATGCCCCATTCACACAAGGCGTCAGCGTCAACGCTTCCCATTCACTTTGAACGTCAGCCAATCAGATCGCTGTATGCAAATACACCAGCTAGACAATGGTCTATTGCTGACTGAATTTCAGTGTCTGACGCTGCTATGACGATCGTTTCAGCCCCAACTTCAGATACTCCTTCAGTCAAGCGTTGATGCTGAAGCCCTGTGTGAATAGGGCGTAAGGCTCTTCTCCCCCGATCACTCAGCTTAGATGGCCGGCCAGCTCTAGGAATAGTCCTGGTGGTTCCAAACATCTCCCATTTACGGATGATGGAGGCCACTGTGCTCATTGGAACTTTCAGAGCAGCAGAAATCTTTCTGTAACCTTCCCCAGCCTTGAGAAAATCCTGTCTCGGAGGTCTACAGACAGTTCCTTTGTCTTAATGCTTGGTTTGTGCTTTGACATGCACTGTCAACCCTGGGATCTCATATAGACAGGTGTATGCCTTTTCAAATCATGTCCAATCAATTGAATTTACCACAGGTGAACTCCAATTAACCTGCTGAAACATCTCAAGAATGATCAGTGGACACAGAATGTACCTGACCTCAATTTAGAGCTTCACGGCAAAGGCTGTGAATACTTTTGTACATGTGATTTTTCAGGTTTTTAATTTAGCAGCAATTTCAAAAAATATTTTTTTCACATTGTCATTATGGGGTATTGTGTGTAGAATTTTGAAGAAACAAACAAATTTAATCCATTTTGGAATACAACTGTAACCAAGAAAAGTGCAAAAAGTGAAGCGCTATGAATACTTTCCGGATGCACTGTACAAAAGTTTTAAAATATTGAAATATCCGACAATGTATAAAAAGAAAAAATATATATTGTTGTGTCTTTTCATTCTAAAAATAAAAAATCGACTGCTTTTTGAAAATTTTGGTGTGAAACATGAAACAAATGTCGTCTGAACAAAGTTATAGGCTTACAAAGCTATCAAAACCTTCAAAACTAGACAGGACATATAAATAAAAAGGAATGATATTTTAAGGCTCTTGATTATTAAGTTAATAAATCAAATATACACAGTGATTAATTAAAAAAAATATACATATCTACACTAAATTGACACGATTCTTCATATTGGCAGCGAAATGCTAACCGACCTATCCCGCCCCAAGAAAAGAAAAATAATAAATAATTTTTTTGTTCTTTGATTTTTTTTTTTTAATATACTCCTTTCCGACAATTGCTGTGGTGCGTAGCTGTGAAGGCACTTTCAGTTCAGAACTAGAAATAAAACCAACTAGAGAGAGTTTCCGCACAGCCGCTGGATAAGGAAGAAACAACTACTTTAGCTGTGAGAGCACTGTCATTATGAACAAAAATAACACTATTTGCAAACTTACTGAGATACTCAAACGTATCCACGAAAATATAAACATTTGAAATGTGTACGTTTTCTTTTTTTACTGTTTTTTCTTTTTGTGTCTCTTTTACGAAGGAAAACACTGGATGCGAAACGCAGCGTATGGGTTTTCCAGCCGTCCACAGCGACTATTGATTGCCAGTGTGAAGCCAGCTTGTCAAAACTTAAATTAACACAGGGCAAATAACAGCCTTGGAGTCCAGAACACAACGCAACAGTTTTCAGAAGCACAACCCTGCCATGTGACCGGTAAGTGCAACAGGGGCAACACAGCTGCCTGCTATACGATATACTCCATCCTGTTTAAGCTCTGTGCCGTCTCCAAGTCTCTGTTGTCCTGTTTGTTAGTCCAGTTTGGGTTTTTGTTTGGCGCGCGCTCTTCTCGCTCCACCAGCGTGTAGGCCGGCTGCTTGGTGAAGCGCGCTTTCTGCAGGTGTTTGTCCATGTCCTCTTCCTCCACCTCAGAGTTATGCGTCCTAATTTTGGCAATGATGGAGTTCTTGCCCTCGTAGTCTTTTATGGGCACGCCGTGAGCTGCGTGCTTCTCGATGGGGTTTTTGATCTGGTTGAGCTGCTCACGCACGTTATTGGTGGTATTGTCCTCTGTGGCTGAGGTAGCAGTGTTGCTGTGGGTGTTTTGTTTCCGGCGCCGGTGGATGCACCACAGGAAAGCCGAGGCCAGAGCGAAGATCCAGAGCACGATGAAGATGGAGCTCAGCAAAGGAACCAGGTAGTCTGGGGGAGAACAAGCACAAGGACAGTCAGGATTTGACAGAAATAAAAAGAGAAAATATTTTGGCCGTTCATTAAATTCAGGTGGCCTGGAAACAAACATGACATTTGGGTCACACTTTATTTTGAGGGCCCGTTGGAAGTTACATTGCATCTACATGCCAACTAATTCTCATTAGATTATAAGTAGACTGTTTGGTTGGGGTTAGTGTAAGTTTACATGTACTTGCAATGTTTCTTATAGTCAGTTAAATGTCTGTTGAAGGAGCTGTATCAGCAAATATTAAGCAGCCAGTCTACTAATACTCAAATGTTCCATCAAAATAAAGTGTTACAGAAATTGAAATGGCCGAATGTGCCATTCAGATCCAATGTGTCTTTGCTTTAAAAATGCGCTAAGAAATGGTTTGAAAAATGTTTGCAGTGATTGTTCTGCTTTTGAGTTTTTTCTTATTATTATAACCTTTATTTTACCAGGAAAAGCACATTGACATTTAAAATCTATTTAACAAGAGCCTCCTGGCCAAAATTAGGCAGTATACAGTTCACATGGGTTTAACAAACAAAAACAAATAACAGGTGACATCATTCATCCATCAAAACACACATATAATGATAGTTAAAAGCTATTCAGTACATCTACGGGTTGTTTCAAACTCTAAATCATTTAAATCTTTTTAAAAGCATGTAGTGAAACCAACTTTTTAAAATGCAACTTTGTTTGGAAGTTATTCTATGCCTTCTTCTGATTGGTCTATTGCTTTGGAACTGATATTGATGAGCAGTGCTGCATGTGAAAGTTGAATTTCTTTTAACTTCACACAGTGTCTATGTGAGACTGTCTGTGTGAGAACTCGATTATTATCGATCAAAGATATCCATCAAGCATGTGTTTACATTGAAAAACAATTGAAAAGTAGCGCATTGGAAAGGAGAAACACATTCTGTGTGAACTGCCCCTTAAAATGCACTTTTGAAAAGGATACTGTGATCATCTCTATGATTTAATGAAAATGGTGATGTAATGTGCATAGTACTGTATGGTGTAGCGCTGCTGGGTTTACTTGGGTTCAGTTCACCTTCATCTCTGGATCCTTCTTGCTCAGCTTGATTTGCATTTCTATTGCAGGTTAGTACTTTTTCAAGTGGGTGGGATTTTCGCTATAGTTGCGTCACCTCTACTGCCATGACATCATTAGAAATGATGAAATAATGATGACAAATGATTAACACAAACCAACCAGGTTCTGTGTGTCATGTTGTAAATCTAATGAAGCAGGTTGTGATGTCTCTTTTGAACCAATCAATGACCAGTCTTGTGTGTAGGTCACATTTTGGCTTGCTAAAAACTACAAAAAATAAACAATTAAATCAGCTACTAGGTACAGAATGCAGTGGAAAAGCACCTGAAAGTGAGCTGTACTGAACTAAATCCCGCTGTACCATGCAGTGGAAAAGCACCTATAGTGTTTTTTTACAGAGAGATATGGCCAACTACTGGCCTGGCATGCATATTCAGCAATTCTAGCTGTTTTTGTAGATCTTTTTGAATGGGGATAATTTAACCACATTATTGTCCATTTTTAATGTTGGATGTTGGTTGTTTCTGGTTTGGAAAATTGTTTGTCATTTTCAAGAAAAGTTTGACCTATCCACTCACAAAAATGTCTTGTGGTGTAACCATTGAGCATTACATACTTAAATATCAGTTATAATTATAATTTTTTGCTTGCACCTCAGGAAATGTACAAATTCTGTGATAATTTGCAGACCTTGGCAATCAAGACAGTCTGTTATATCTTTAGCATAACTTTTATTATTTATATAGCAACTTTGGTTGTTGGCTAGTTTTTTTTTATATAATTTTTTTAAATCATTAAATATATTCCTGGAGAACATGCTAGAGAGATCACATAGGCTGATAGAAATGTAAATAATTTGAATGCAGTGCTAGTCACTTTGAATTAAAGGAACAAATAAGTGATGTAAAACCACACAAGTTTTTTTTCTGTCATTTTTATTGTATAAAAACAAAATCTAAACTAATTTTAAATCAGTGTTTGAAAGCTAATATATAACTTATATGGATGAATGCTGTTTTTATGCATTCAGTTTGATCAATGAATCATGCTATTGGCCTGCATTTAGACAGCAAGGGAATCTTTTAAAATCTCTTAAAAAGACCCAAAGCTTGTTTTATTCCTATTTACTGCTGTCTGTAAGCGCATTGGAAACAGAAAACCCTGGAGTTTGAACAGAAGCAAAGTTGGAAAAAATAATCCTAACATCAATTTAACAGAACAATTTCCTATTTTGGACAAGACATATACCCTGTTTATACCTACTCCCCTGGCCCAATCTACAGAGGCTGGCACACATCTTATAAAGGTTTCTTACGTTAGGAAGAAACTAAGCAGCTTGGCAGAAACATTGGACGCCATTTTTGATGAACGGCATTCATAAAGAGGGCCCTGATGTCTAACTGAAGTTCCATCCAACTGGCAGAGCTGATATAACATTCCAGAGCTTCAATGACTTAAAGCTTCTTTTGACAGTTAAACATCGCTCAAGCAAGACAGACCAAGGACATACAGTTCAACACAACTGGCCCAGACTCTGGAAACCTTAATGCATTGATTTTTGGCTGCATTTTGCAAAGATGGACCCAAATGTGTGCTACCTACCAGTTTTGGGGCTTGGTATCTGATGAACCCGTACGCCGGTGATGGCTTTAATGATGGTGCTGTTTCCATTATGCTTGCTCACCAAGTCAATGATTTGAACCGTTATGTCTTTAATAGGACTCCTGTCTGTCCTGGGCTCCTCTGTGGACTGTACAAAAAATAAACACATAAATATCACACTGTATGCTCTTTTTTCCTTTTTCTAAAGATAATTGGAAGTTTCAACTGTTTTAATCCATAAAATGGTCTTTGTGCAAACAATTAGGGACCACATTGACTGTCAATAAGATTTTTAAAAGTATTGCAATTATTATTTTTTCTTTGACAAATTCTGCGTTTCTTAAGATAGTTTCAATCATTTTTGGACTGGTTTTGTCCTTAAAGTTGAGTCAGTGGGGTCCAAAACAAACACTAACTGTCAGTGTTTGGACAGAAGGAAATTGGCGACCCCATTGACTGTCAATTTTTGGACACAATCTATTCAGGCAGAACATCTCTGGACTCTTCTGACTCAATGGATGGACTAAAAAACACTTTCTATGGTGTTCCAAAAAGAAAAGGGAGTCATGCAGCCTTGAAACAATATCATAAAATGACCAATCCTGTCAAAAACTGAGTGTCTACCTACATGAGAATAGCTGCAACCTAAAAGGCCTAAAACACCTAAACCAACTGATCCAGTCCTCCAGAGAAACTTCCTTCCATTCATTCTGGTGTTTTGGAAATAAAGCTAGCACACCAGTAGTGTCATTAAGGCTGGTTTATACTTTTGCGTCGAGTGATCGCTGTGACTCACGGCACCTACCCTGCACGTAGCCATGCATTTATACTTCTGCATGTTTGTGTTGCTCTGCAATAACCCTTCCGAAACGCTAGCTGGCAGTAGGTTTTTGTGTTTTTTTGTGTTGAGTTTCTTCATAGGTGTTTTGCTTTTTTTGATAGCTACCTTAGTACAAGTAGCTAAAACTCGCTTATTTAGAGGCGGGAAGACGCGGATGTGCAACAACTTTAATCATAAAGTGAGCACAAAACAATAGTTTCCATCTGGAGCTCCTTCACGAAACTCGAAACTTGTAAACACTGGCTCCATCGGGCTCACGGCTCTCAGCACCGCCCACAAACGTCACAGCCATTAAGCCGACCAATCACAGAGCTTGCGCTACGCATCGTTGCCATATGTAGTTATATTTTTCAAGAGGTCTGCGTCGACCATGGTGAGGGCTATGTGACCGCATGAAGACTGCGCCGGACCATACGCATTTGCTTGATGCAGAAGTATAAATCAGCTTTTAAATGCAATGTTAGACACATATAAACTTGCAGAAAAGCCATACTTACAATGCTGATGTGGATCTCATTGCTGGCTGAAGAAGATGGCTCACAGCTGATGGACACCGCGTATTCTGTCGAGAGGTTCTTCAGCAGGTACCAGTGCCTCAGTTCATTACATACATGTTCCACACTCAAGCCCTGTCAGAACACAAAGATCTTTTATAAGTTTGTTCATATTTAAACCCATTCCAACTTAACATATTAGTGCAATATTCATCTAAATCCCCCAAATGGCTCCTCGGTTTTTAGGTTTGTCTTACATAGCAATGTGTGGGCAGGAAGAAAAAAATATTTAGTCAGTAGGGAGAAACTAAAAGAGAAAACGATGGCTTCCCCTGTCAAATATCAATCCAAGACACACCCCCACCTTATGAGAAGAAGTTACGCATATATTTTTAATGGCTGTCGCAGACTTTTGTTGCACTGGCTTGTCTCTTGTTCAGCAGTTCGGGCTGGCTGGTGGGCAGTCGCCAGCGGTGTTTCTCTGCTCTCATACAATGACTGCCTAAGTATTAAACCGTTACGGGATATTAGCTCAGGAATGCCTTGGTTCGGAAAGGGATACAGAGCCAGGGCTTATTGTACAAGATGTATTTCTTGTGCTTTTTTTTCACCCAAAGAAAAAGTGTTTGGATATGACAACAAAGCTTGCGAGATATCCAACTAGCCTGGAAAACTTCACCCATGAGGAACGTTGTCTCCTAGACGAAGAGAACCTGATCTTTCACGCCCCACCACGCTCTCGGTTCTCCAACGAATTAGAGAAGGGTGGAGGAGGCATATGGAGAAGGGGGGAAACAGCTCAAAAGCTCATAATTCAAATGCTGGACTCTGAAAGTATGACTCACTTGAGGCATGTTCTCCTTGTTAAAGGTGAACGTGATGTTGGCACAGCTGTCGTCCTGGTAAGAGAAGCTGGCGTGGCATTTAGAGGGTGGAGGGGGTGCAGAGGGCCAACACTCTCCTAGACTGGGACAGGGCTTGACAAAGCACTGCTCTTCCTTGATGGGAACACAAGATTGGCTTGCAGGACATCCACCTCTGGCCTTTCCTGTGCGACATGACTTTGGTCCACACCACATCTAAACCGAAAAAAAAGTAGTTTTAATTAAGAGAAATGTTACTAAATGCCTCAGGAATATGATGAAGTGTCAGCTATGTACCATTGTGCAATGAATCCTTCCATTTTGGCACTGACAAATGTTGCAGTCTTCTTCCCATTTGGCACCATCGGCAGTTACTTGTCCATTAGCAATGCAGGGTCTCCCTACAACTGAATGACAAAAAAGAAGATCGTGATGTGGCAAGGAAGGGTTTGGTCTGGTTTAGCAATAGCAAGCTATTTGTTTTCAGACAACATGCACATTTTCAGTTTGTAAGCATGTGTACGTATAAAATACAGTGGTCCCTTGCTATAACAATTGTTTGTGTTCTGCGTCCTGATTAATGCATTGTGTTCTCAGAGAATATGCAGGAATCCTAAAGGTGATTTCAATACCTTTTTTAAGACTTAAAAAGAAGATCTTTAAAGACCTTCTAAGAATATTTTAAGACCATTTCAAGTTTCAATCAGTATTAAACCTTTACCTTAATAAACAGTTGTAGTTTAATACATCAATGGAGCACAACCATGCAACAGAACTCAGATAAGCTCAGAAGAAACGATGCTCGAAAGAATAAGTTACTCGGTTGTTTTCAGCAAAAGGCTTCAGCCACTGTTTAAACTCGTCTTCCTCCAACCAGGAATACGCAAACTTACATTTTCCCATTTTTGCCATCTGTTTCTCTCTATGGTTTTGCTACATGTGGAGAGCGTCACTTCGCCTTCTCGTGTTTGTTGCAAATTACGTGACATCAGCTTGGCCGGACTTGCCCCGGCCTGATCCAATTGTGCGAATCGAGCACGCCGTTATTAATATTAAGAGGAAAATAAACATATTTATGCTTTTTTATATGCTTTGGACAACGCTTGAACAAAAGTGAAGACCTAGTAAAAACGCGATTAAGACTTTTTAATACCTTTTAAGGGCCTTCATTTTCTCAAATTTGATTTTTCAGCTTTTAATACTTTTTAAGACCCAGCGGACAACCTGGTTCTATGTCCTGACTGGCTGTAGACCACTGTCAATAAATCTCCTTTGTGCCCTGTCTCCTGTACAGTTCAGAATGTGTTTATCTTCGATCGCTAGCAGTGTGACTCTGAAGTGCTGTACTGTATGTTTGGAAGATTGACGAAATGTTCTGCACCGTCAAAGTCACCTGCGGTAGCACCTTAAAGGCAAAGGAAGATGCTAACCGTCGCAAAAAAGTTTTACTGTTCTGGACATGCTAAAGGAAGGTAGAAGTTATGCAGTTTTAGGGCACTATTACGAAATAAATAAACGAAGATCAAATGGTTTTACTCTATAATACTGGACTTATTTTTCTACAAAGAACTTTGAGAGTGTTTAAACAAGAGAGTAAAGTGTAAATATATAATCTCTGTCTGAGAAAAGTGTATAAAGTGTGTAGTGAGGGGTTTTACAGCCTTAAAACATCTATAATTGTAAAAAATAAAGCTGACTACTACACGGATTTAACCTATTGTGAGTTATTTTATCAACCCGAATATCGAGGGACCACTGTGTAATATTGGCGATTTACAGGATTGCATCTGCACGGGCTATTTACAAAGTGACATTGCCACCTACAGGCCTGGCATGCATAATACAGCTTTATTTTAGTAGCTTCCATGGATCCATTGTAAAAAAAGTAACCCAAGTCTTGTTCTTTTTAACAATACATTGTGGTCTCCTGGGGTTGTAGATGAGGTTTGTGGGGTTATGCTGAGCGTGGCCTGTTTACAAAAAGAGAGCCTCACCTTCCTGACAATCCGGTCCTATTCTTCCAGGTGGACAAAGACATCGGTAACCATTGATTTCATCAACACAGGTAGAGCCAAATGCGCAGGGAGAAGACTGACACTCATTTATATCTGAAGGAATGAAGAAAATCTTTTAGGAAGCATGCAAGGAACACACAAGCAACGGATATAGTCTTGTTTCCCATTATATATATTTATTGATTTACCTAATAAACAAAACTGCTTGAGATATTAAAGACTTGTTCGTCAAGAATGTCTTTTTAATTAAGATGCTAAGTACATTGTTTTTCCATGTCATGCAATGTTGGCAAAGCTCCAAAAGAGATCATCCTGACTGAAGTTCAATCGCTCTTTGCTGATGGACTATATCATGTTGAGCTCAGCTGACAGTAATGCCATGAGCTCATTTACAGGTTTTGATGCATCAAACAGTAAAGCCTGAGGTATGGCTCGCGCAGCCAGATGAAAGCTTTTAAAAGAGAAAAATGAGCTCTTTAATCAGTGCTGGATAACCAGGCTGATTGGCTTTCGGTCACTGTGGGTCAGTTTGTCCCGAGGGGCTGTGAACATCAGCGCTGCAGAATGTGAGGACACTGCTTGCTGTGTTGTTGGCATTGTGCCCAGAGGGTTGGCTAATTGGGTGGCTAGACCGTGCGTTTTGCTCCAGCTCTGTTTGTTTTTGAAGAAATGTGTTGCACATTAACAGTGCTGACAGGCAAGAGAATCAGGCGAATCAAATACTCACTTATGCGACAGTCTGGTCCGGCAAATCCTGGAGCGCACTCGCAACGGTACCAGTTTTCACCATCCACACATGTCCCACTGTTGTAACTGTTGAGAGAGAAAAATGGAGGGTCAATGCAGATGCAGTTCAATTCAGCCATCATTGCAGCTTTACAAAAGAAACAGTCACAAAGCACCAAAGAACCTTAAATGTCATATTGAGGTACTGTATACTGTATAAAAACTCATAGTGAGCAAGGTTTGAGTTCCGTCAACTAAAGTGGTAAAACGTCAATATTTACTATAATTTTTATTATACAATTATTATAATTTTTATTTTTAAATAAATGAATTATATTAATTTAAAAAATCTAAAAATCATTAAACGTCAACTACAATAAACAACAATACAATAAAATTACAATATATAATACAATAATATAAGGAAAAATATAGTTGTATATAAAACAATAAAAATAATACAACATAAATCAAAGTTTAAATAAAATAATTTAAAAGTGTTTATATACAATATATAAATTTAAAATGGAAAATTTTGTAAAATTAATTTTTGTTAATATGTAAAAATTATTTACCCCCATTACATAATAAATAAACGAAGATCAAATGGTTTCATTCTATAATAGTGAACTTAATTTTCTACAAAGGTTAGAACTTTAAGAGTGTTTAAACATGAGAGAAAAGTGTGAAAATGTTAATGCCTGTCTGGGAAAAGTGTATAAAGTGTGTAGTGATGGGTTTTACAGCCATAAAAACATAACGCTAGAATGTAACTCCCACAAATAACGAGAGACCACTGTATAACATTGCCGATTTACAGGACTGTATGTGCACAGGTGCGTTTTTCTATGTACAAATTGACATTGCCACCTACAGGCCTGGCATGTATAATACAGTTTTTTTTTGTAGCTAAAAAACCCCACAACCACCAACATATATTACAATAAAAGAAGCAGTAATTGTAATTGTAAATGTTCTCCAAAATACATTATTTTATTAAAAACTTATGGAAAGCTTCAAAGAAAACCTGTCTGGTAACAAAACATCTGTTGCAGCTTGCAGGTTTTTGAACAGCTATGTGAACGGGTAAATCTAGTCAATTCACATGATATTGGCCAGTGTTTAGCACATTTTGGCCTTTGATTCCAAATGAACCCATGCTTAAACTGTTGTCTCTCAATATGTTATTGTACACTCAGAATATCTTGCTCAGACAACTTCTGGAGCAGATGAACCTGATGTCAGAAGCACAATAGGCAGCGAGCTTAACGCACCCTTGGAATGACAGAAGCAATGGGAGTGTCTGTTTCCCAGGACTGAGAGAGAGTGTGAGAAAGTGCGGCACAGCTGTACAGGCCTGTTTACAACAGCAAGATCTGTGTGCGTAAATGTTTTGCCAGGACTTACCAAGGGTGTGGGTTGCAGTCGTTGGTATCTAAAAGAGAGAGAGAGAATAAGAGTGAGGTTTGTTTCACTTCACACCCATGTGAGCATAAGAACGAACACAACAGTGAACATGTCAGAGCTTGTGTCGGTGTGCGATTGTGCGTCTGCGTGCTCGGCTTGGCACGGGCACTAACTGACTCGCCGTCTCCAGCTTTTCTTTGGACTCCAGGTTTCTTCTTTGGTGCAAAACAATACATGTGAAAGGCACATCAAGGGGGAAACAAAAAAGAGAAGAGAGGTAGTGGGCTTGTGGAAGAGGGGGGGACATCTGTCTCCACTTTCCCTCATTTACATTTTTTCCTTCATAGCTGGCAGCAGTCAACAATGTCCAGCCAGGGCGAGGTGGGTTTAGAGAAAGAATGGAAAAGAACGAGCAAGACAAAAGCCAGGAAAATGGATCCTTGCTTTATTCTCAGACTATTTCAGTGTTGATGTCACTGTAAGTTAGTGATGCATGTTTTTATTGGATCATTTAATAAATCAGTCAATAATTGCTTGAAATGTAAATATCGGTATCAGTATCAAACTGGTCTTGCTGATGCTGAGGTGTTGATCGTGTGCCAGGAGTTCTAGCATAATAGTTTAGGGATGCACAATATTATTGTAACATTTGATATATCGGCCGATAATTGCTTGAAAACTAAATATCAGTATCAGTCTTGCCTTCCCGATGACATGTGATGTTTATGAGCCTGCAGCAACTGAATCGTCTGCCCACAGTTCTATCATGGTAGTGTAAGGATTAGAGATGCGCGGTTGGCGGTTATAGCCGCGGACTCCGCGGATAAACCGCGGATCGGGCGGATGACGTTACGAAAAAATTATATTTTAATTAAATTCGGGCGGGTGGCGGGCGGTTGTACTGTTTTTATATACATAGCTGGCGCACCAACGAAAAAGCCTAGGACTGACTTCACAGAATGGGAGGAGGAATTGGATACACTAATTCTGGATGAAGTGTACAGAAGTATTCCTCTACAAACTTCCGTATAGACGGATATTCAGAGCAAAATCTACTTTCCTTTTGGGAGAAATAAGGCAGACATTCCCACGACTACAGCACCTTTCCAAGAGAATTCTATGCATTTCAGCAACAAGTGCTGCGAGCGAGCGCTCCTTCAGTGCAGCAGGGCGCATTATAGTGGCTATGCAGGCGCTCCCGTCTGAATCCTGACACAGATGCTATTTTATTCCTGCATTGTGCCAAGAAAAAAATCGAACTAGACCTAAGGTCAGGCATATTAAACCAATTAGCCTATGTTATTTAGGCTACACATATGTTCAATATAAACTTTTGAGTTCGGTCAGCTGATAATTTTACGTTCATATTGGTTTAGCCTATTCTATTCTAGACATGTTGGCCGCGCTTTTACGTTCCGAGGCTAAGGTTATTTTGCCAGAATTTCTTTGTCGCAACTTTAATGGCGTAGTATTTCGTTATGCTTCAAGTTTGAGGGGAATGGGGATAATCCTAAGTCTATGGGTTATTGGGGCACTTGTCATACATGCACTTTAGCCTGGTCAGACTTTATGTTCGCTCAAAGAGGGATGGCATATCTATTTTTCTAATTTAATTTCTAATTGTGGGGGTGACTGAGCCTACAAGGCTTAGGCACGATATGACGTTTTTATTAAAACATTTTCAACTGTTTGCCAAAGCATGCGACTATAGCCTATGCCTACATTAAGATATTTATGTTAATATTTTTTTTTACTGCCTGTTGTTTCTTTTGGCATATAAAATAGGTATTGTCTGATAGAGATATCAATAAAGGTTTATCTGTGTCGCAGAACTGTGTTGTTTCCGATTTCTACAAGCTCAATAACATCCACAGCCAAAAATAAAAAATAGTCGAAAAACTACAAGCAGGTACGTTTTTGGGGTTGCTATGGACAACTACAAATGTAAACATTATTAGGCTATAATGTAAATGACTTATTATTCTATCTATTTACTAAAAAATAAAGTGAAATAGGCATTTATTAGTAGGCTAAATAGCAGCATGTTGAAATGATGTGTCAATGCGTTTTCTATTAGGCTACAATAAAAAAAAAGTTGTACAGTACAGTGCGTTTAATTTAGGCTATTTATTTATTTTTGTCCCTGTGCGCCGATTGGAGACAGAGTTCACTGCTGATATTCTGAGAGCTTTATAGGGGTGCTTCTCATTTCTTATTTGTGCATCCTCGTTACCTTTCCTTGCTTTTTTTCCTCGTGTTTCCACGCCACCGGGATAACTTTACGAGGGAAGGACGCAAGGAAAAGACTGAAGGACCGAGGAATCGAATCAAGTGAAAAGACACGTCCTCGTATCTTTAGCGTAACTTCAAAGCATCGTCAATTAATGACTTGCACGTTTGGATTAACTGCATGTCTACATTAAAGTCATTCTCTATTATATAATGATTAATAAAGAAACATTCATTTAATAAAAAAGGAATAAGCCATTCAAATAAAGAGCCCAATCAGCAGATGGCGGGCGGGTGCGGTTTTAAAAATTGGTCAAAAATGTTAGTGCGGATGGATGGCGGACGGATGATGAATTTCGTCATGCGGTTGCGGATGAAATAATAGCCCATCCGCGCATCTCTAGTAAGGATGCATAATATTATTTTAATGTTTGACATTGTCCAATAATCACTTAAAATCTTACATCAGTATTGGTCTGGCTGATAAGATAGGCTGATTATGAGCCTGCAAAAACTTACTTGCCAGCCAAAAGTGCAAGCATGGTAGTCTAGGGATGCACAATGCTATTGTAACATTTGCTATATCGGCCGATAATTGCTTGATCTAAATATTGTTATTGGTATCAGCCGTGCCTTGCCAATAAGATGCGTTGATTATGAGCTTGCAGCAACTTACTTGTCTGCCAATAATGCTAGCATGTCACCTATGGGTGCACAATATTATTGTAACGATTGATTTATAAATTAAATCAACCGATAATCGTTTGAAATCTAAATATCAGTATTGGTATTGGCCTTGCCAATAAGATGTGTTGATTATGAGCCTGCAGAAACTTACTTGTCTGCCAAGAGTGCATGCATGGTAATCTAGGGATGCACAATATGATAGTAACGTTTGATATATCAACCGATAATCTCATGAAATGTAAATATCGGTATCTGCTTTGTCTTGCCGATGTGATGTGTTCATCATGAGACTGCAGCAACTTACTTGTCTGTCAGGACTCAGGATATGTATATATTGAAATGTATATATCCGTATGGATCCGATAAGATAATTATGTTGATATGCCTTGCCAATAAGATGATCTATTAATAATAAGTGTGTAGTAACTGAATTACCTGATATAAATGCTAGCGATACCATAAGGTCAGCAGTCTGCTCATTCTTGGTGAATACTGCCTGCATGGTGATTTAGATTCACTGTTTCAGACTGCTGACTTAAAATTATAAAAAACGGTGTACAATATCCATCATTAAGTTATTTAATAAGTGTCAATAGTCTAGCGTGCGCAGCCACCTCTTTAGATCCTAATGCTTGAACGGTAAAAAGGTGATGTAAGCATTAGGCTAGCAAAACATGTCAAATGCACATTCAAATAACATGAAATTGTCATAAACGCATGAGTCTGACCTGATTTATTGTCAGAACGGAGACTCTAGTTTCTTTAAATCTATATTTTGGCTTATTGGAAATCAGCAAAAATCCAATATTGTGCATCTCTTATAAAAATCCACTTATGTACTCACTCTCAGTGCAGGTGGATCCTTCCCAGCCTTCCTTGCAGACGCAGTTGAAGGAGTCGCCGTTGACCACACAGGTGCCTCCGTTCTCACACGGGTTGGGCAAACAGCTGCTGTTCTTGGCTGAAGAGTAACCACAAAAGAGGTCAGAACCCTTTGAACTGAACAGATCAACAAGACAGCGACCACAACAAGACTGCCACACTTAAAACATCTTGAAGTGATACCAAGTATAACATTTCCCAAAGCCCGTTCCAACTCAACTTTTCCCATCAAAGAACTGGAGCAGGCAGATATGATATTTTCTGCATCGCACACAAAAGAATACCCATTCCAAGATGTGAATAGGTCCTTTGACAGATTGTGCTGTTTGAAGGAAATTAGGGCCAAAACAGTGAAAGAGAGTGATGGGTTTGGTTTGAAAGCTAGAATGACTGAGTTAGAAATATTGCAGAGCAATGGGTACTTTCATATGAGAACTATGTACTTTTAAAGTGTTGCACCAACCTGATTTCACATTTTTCTGGAATACCATTTATGTTGATCCTGGAACAACATTGCAATCAGCCAACCAGAGTTAAGAGATATGTTTACCGTTTATGTAAAATTTAGGATTACGGTTAGGTTTAACAACTTCTACATGATTGTTATCCAACTATTCTCCTCTGTTTTTGGGTATAATTTACAGTTGTAGTTGGGATTAGGGGTAGGGAATAGCTTTGGATTACATTTTCCAACAAAAATGATGTTCCAGGATCAACATAGATGTGAATCCAGGATCACCTCGTGCTTGGCAAAATCCTGACGTGACGTTTTTTATAAGTGCTTCATAAAGATAATAGTGCTATAGTTAAATTGACCAACGAATTCACAAATATGACTAATAATGCTGCATTATGCATGTCAGACCAAAATTGGTAGTGATATTTAGCAAATTCAGAATCAAAAACAGCCTTTGTTATTTTGGTTGAACCATAGTCTGTATACAGTTTAAGTCAGAATTATTAACTCACTGAATTATTAGCGCCCCTGTTTATTTTTTTCCCCAATTTCTGTTTAACGAAGAGAAGATTTTTTTTCATAACATTTTTTAAACAATAGTTTTAATAATTCATTTCTAATAACTGATTTATTATACCTTTGCCATGATGATAATAAATAATATTTGACTATATATATTTTTAAGACACTTTTATACAGCTTAAAGTGACATTTAAAGGCTTAACTAGATTAATAAGGTTAACAGGGCATGTTATGGTAATTAGGCAATTTTTGTATAACAATGGTTTGTTCTGTAGACTATTAAAAATATATAGCTTTAAGGGGCTAATAATTTTGACCTTAAAATTGTTTAAAAAAATTAAAAACTGATTTTATTCTAGCAAAAATAAAACAAATAAAACTTTCACCAAAAGAAAAAATATTTTCAAACATACTGTAAACATTTCCTTGCTCTATTAAACATCATTTAGGAAATATTTAGAAAAGAGAAAATATTCAAAGGTGGTGAGCTAATTCTGACTTCAACTGTATGTAAAACACATGAGAATCACATCAGCATGTTACAAAATCACATTTATGCAGTTTATACACAGATGATTATGATGATTTTTTCAAAAGTAGTTTTTTCAGCCCTACAAAACACATGCAACTTTTATATATATATATATATATATATATATATATATATATATATATATATATATATATATATATATATATATATATACAACAATATTTATACGCACTACTCACAATACTACATATAGCTATTATATGATATTATAAAATAATATTTGGCTACAGTACAAGAAAAAAATATTGTCTAATATCATACTTGCTATATTTTATTATTTTATTTATATTTAAATCATAATAATACCACAATTTTTCTTTGTAAACTGCTTTTCTGTAAAATCTAAACTGCAGTATTCACATTAAGAGAGAGCTACTTCACAAAATAATCAAATGTGAGGTTTGTTGTTTGTATGTTGAGCATTGTAAAGTTTGAAAATGTCTTTGATACGAGTTAACTTGCATTCCAAAATAATTTGCAGCTTGTATTTTGGCGGCTTCTTTAAAACGGTGTGTTAAATGCATTTTCATGCATACGTATGACTTTGCAGGAAGAAGATTGCCGGAAGGGTTTGTGGGAATGCTGTTTTTGTAAGAGCTTGACGCACAAACGCTGTATCACGTGCTAAGTGAGAAGAAATCACCCAGACTGACCTATGTTACATGTGGCTCCCTCCCAGCCAGGTGAGCATCTGCATTTGAAGGTGTCCCCTTCATCATGGCATGTACCTCCATTGTTGCATGTAGCTTCGTCACACTGGCTATCACCTAAAATTACAGTTGATCCCACAGTATTTTATAACTTCATATGTACACGCTCACACAAACAACAAAAAAAATCTCAACAAACTGGGTGGGTCATAAAAATAGTCTTTCTTACGGGAGTGGCAGGTTTTTCCCTTCCAGCCATTTCTACATTCGCAATAGAAATCGTTCACCAGGTCTTGACATGCTCCCTTGTTCAGGCAAGGGTTCAAGCTGCAGTCATCTATGTCTAAAAACGAGGAGAAAAGATCAAGAAAATGAGCTCAATGAAGCACAAAAAAGAGAAAAACGTTTTGCAAAAAATCTATACTTGAACTTACTGATTTCGCAGTGAACTCCTTCCCAACCGTCAGCACAAATGCACTGATAAACGTTCACTTTGTCGATGCAGGTCCCACCATTGCGACATGGGTTACTTTCACAATCGTTAATGTCTGAAAAAGTACCATAACCAGCACAAAATTTAGGATCATCTTAGACAATAATGCAAACAGTACAATAACAATGAATACTTTTCATTCTAAATTATTGATTTTTAATGTGTTGGTGATATTAGATCTGTAATTGTGTATGAATATTTTCATATTAAGCATTTTAATATATAAAACTCAATTTTTGATAACAATCTTTAATAAAACTCCACATAAATCACAGCAGTTTCAGGAATAATCTAGCAAGGATGCACATTAAATAACTTCATACGGATTAGGATGTATTACTGATTTTTGGCAATTAGGTATTTACCAGTTATCTGTTAAAGCAATTATCGAGATAATATAAAGAAGTCTGTGCACTCCAGTGGGATAATATTTTCAGACTTTTATGAAAGTAAATGTATAACTGATTGAAATCGACTAGTATCAGTCTATATATTGTGTAGGTTTTTTAAATAAAATATTTATTGGTTAATATAATTACATACTTACAAAAAAAAGTATATTATCAGCGACTGAAGTTATATGTTTTTAATCTTAATTTAATATCCATAGTCATATCACCTTCCAGCCCAAGTCCGGTTACTTACTGAAGCTAAGCAGGGCTGAGCCTGGTGCATCCCTGGATGGGAGACCACAATGGAAAACTAGGTTGCTGTTAGAAGTTAGTAAGGCCAGCAGGGAGCGCTTAACCTGTGATTTGTGTGAGTCCTAATGCCCCAGTATAGTGAAGGGGACACTGTATTGTCAGTGAGAGTCGTCTTTAAGATGCTACGTTAAACTAAGGTCCTGACTCTTGTGTTCATTACAAATCCTATAGCACTTCTCGTATAGAGTAGCCCCGGTGTCCAGGTAAAAGTCCCTCTTCGACCCTTACCGATCAAGATCTTCCAATCATCCCCATCCACCCAATTGGCTCTTACCGTCTCTCCACTCCACCAATAGCTAGCATGTGGTGAGCGCACAGGCGCCGTTGTCCTATGGCTGCCATCGCATCATTCAAGTGGATGCTGCACACTGGTGATGGTGTGGAGAGACCCCTCCCTCCCACCTTCATGATTATAAAGTGCTTTGGTTGTATGGCCTTACACGCATTACATTACATTAACTTCATTAAGTGTATTGGCAGTATGTGTATTATTGATCTTGCTATTCTGGTATTGCTAGATATATGTATTGGTTTTTTTATGTGCATTTTTCTTATGTTTACATTTAGAATACAATGTCTCATTATAAAGAATCTATAGCAAATGATCTATCCCTTCTACAAATGTATATAATATTTAGTTTTACTTGGACATAATATTGTATGATTTTATTATCAGGCATTTATCGGATAAAACAATCACTTTCTACCAATATCAGTGCATCCCTATAGCCTAAAAGGAAAATGTTTAGACGTACTCTCGTGGCAGTAGGTTCCTCTGAATCCTTCTTGACACTCGCATGTAAACTGGCCTCCAGCTTGGCTCCTGCAGCGTCCATGAGGCCCACAGACATTTGAAGAGATGTATCGCACTCCTTCCGGTGTACTGTTGGACGCCACTGCGACTGTGCAGCTGTCAATCACTGTAAAGATTTACGATAAAGAGCCAAAAATCCAGCTGTTAAAAGCAAGTGAAAAAAGCTTGCAACACCACCCGCTCTTTTTCTTTATAGCAAATTATTTGTAGATATTTTGGGGTTCATTTTACAAAGAAAATCCATTTTTTTAACATCTGCTTTTGCAGAAAGAATGTGCAGGACAGCAAATTTAATGCACATAAGCCCTGATTCTGCTTAAAAAGAAATTTGATGGGCTTCTCTAGCTGGGGGGTTTGCCCCTCCTCAAGCACACACACACTCACACACACACGTTCTCTTCTTAAAACATCCAAGGCAGAGAATCCCACCAAGTCATTACCACGAAGAACACACACAGAGCTGTTAAGAAACTGGCAAATGTTCAGGAGGATTTGGGAATGGAGAAAGTGTTTAAGAAACTGTGTGTGTGTGTGTGTGTGTGTATGTGAGCTGCGTGTCCAGAGAGGTTACTGTCAAATAGCTCACAACGGGCTGAAAAAGCCTCATGTAACAAAATATGAGCTCTTTTTCTTTCTCCCCGAAGGTGGTGGGAGAGTCCACGGGCCTGTAATCTAGTTTTACTCAGCAGCTGAACAATGGCATGCAGCTCGCAGATCAGCTTACTGTGGGCTTTAGGGGCGGTTTACAAAGAGATCGAGAATCGGGATCCGTCCTGGAGAGAGGGAGATTTCTCACCTTGGCATGATGTGGTTCGACAGTGGTCCTTCAGATGAGAGCAGTTTTTGCCCTCGTAGTCGTCAGGACATTTGCAGAAGTAGTCGGAGGCCAGGTTGAAACACTGCGCGCCGTTTTGACATGGGTTGGGCTTGCAGTAATCGATATCCAACTGCACCAAAGATTTACAAGAGGAGAAAAGAGTCAATGAGGAGGGGGGAAATGATATCCAGGCATTTTTGGGTTCTTAGAAAACACTGAGCAACTCTCGACACGGCGTTTGCCAGGAAAAAGTGCACTAAACGCTCAAGAGAATGAAAACAAATAGAAGAATATTTTAAAGAGTGAGCCAAAACCATGCCTGTCTCAAACCTAGCCCGTCTATCTTTAGGGTATAACTAGAGCTGGGCGGTTGAAGGTATACAATACTGTTTAAAGGTTTGGGGTTAGAAATTAATACTCCTATTCAGCTAGGATGGAGTATGCGTCGTCACGTTCCATGAAAACAACTAAAAAGGCTTTATTATGTCTGCTAGGCCAGTAGTTGGCAATGCAGGTTTGATAAAACAAAATCTGGCTATCGATTGAACATAATGTACATGCAAGACGTCAGCCATTTCAAAAGTTTACTGAGATGCTAAGTGTATCTTTTAAAAACATGCACTGAAACCTTTTGTTTTTAAAGGGTCCCGAAACACCAAAACAGATTTTTTGAGCTGTTGACAGTCGTATATGTGTCCCAGACTGCTAAAAACACCATTAGGACACCTATATTTCACTAAAAAGTGTAAATTGGTTGTTTTTGCGTTATTTCAAGCAAATTCGTACTTCCGGTTTGAAACAAATTTTTGAAGCTGCGTCACGGTCATGACATAATAGCGTGTATTCCAGCGTGCAGACTGGGCGTCTGTGCCAGAGTGAGTCTTATTACGTCTTACAGTGTGATGCATTAATGCATGAGTAAGGCTTGGTTCAAACCAATTAGCGCGCTCTATTGTGCAACTTCATTAATATTCATTACTGTGTTTACACGACAGAGACGCCACGTTGTGTTGGCAAAACAAGCGTGAAGTGTTGCTTTTATACTTTGCTGCCGTTAAGTTTTGTTTTCATTTTCTCTCTGTGAGAGCTCATCTGGAGTCACGTGTGGATTAACAGTGTACGCGACGCTCGACAACAATAACTTGCGTGTCTAAGGAGGATTATTGTTTACCCGAGAGCTGTTCTCATCTGCAAACGCTGAGATCCGGATTCGCTTGTAGTCTTCTCTTCATAAAGATGCGGCTCTAGTTGGTGGTGATTGTCCTGTCTCTACAGATTTGGTAAGTGAGCGGCCAGTGCTCTTTGTTTATTGAGTTTGTTCGTATCGAACTAAGTTAACTATTGCACCGAGTGTAAACATGTGCACCACAACCAAACTTTAACCTCGTGTAGGGTTTTTACTGCATTTTGTGACCGGAATAACACACACGGCTTTCTGACACTACCTGCCGTGTGCATCTAAGTTTCCGGGAAATGCGGAGGGTTTTTTTTTTCTCATTCGCCGTGCGGTATCAAACATTGCATGAAAAATACACGCTTAGAGCAGTTCCTCGAATCAAATATCTTGTTTGTCGCGAGGGGCATTAATGAATTCCCTGAATCAAAGAGCCAAACTGCAGTTGAAGTCCACCATTTAATAATTTGGCAAATAATTCGACTACAGATGTCCATGTAGGTTAAACACCATCACTTTCTCCTGTGTGTGTGTATTTTGACTCTGAAACTCGCGCTTGCCCAAATAGAAACTCCCACACCCTCCCACTTTAGTTCCTCCGACACTCCCCCCTAAACAGAGCTGGACACGCCCACTTTGCTGACTTTGCTGACTGACCTGCTGAAACGAGGGGGTTTCATGGCCCTTTAAAGGTTAGCATTTTCAAAACGTTTAAATATTCAAATACTGCAAAATAAACAAGTATAAATTACCTGACACAGTTGACCCGAAAAGCCAGCAGGACACAGGCACTGAAATCCGTTAACTTCATCCTGACACCGCCCACCATTCAGACAGGGGCTGCTAGCGCACTCGTCCACATCCTTCTCACACTGTTCACCAGTGTAACCAGGAGGGCATAGACACCGGTATCCATTCACCAAATCCTGTCAAAGAAGACATTTTATTTTATTCTCGACTCATTGTGCTGAAGCAGCCAAGGTCAAATATTCTCCCTGCCAAAATCCCAGACTAACTTTCCTGGCACAGACCTCCTTAAAAATGACTATCCAGTTTAGAGCGCTTACTTTTGCTTTGTACAAGAATGACTGGTATCAAGATGTCAACCTCAGACGACACACCCATGAACTGTTCGTGTTTTTGTTCTGGATGTTTACAGTTTCTAGGCTTCTACAGTAAGCCCTCCTAGTCACTGGATTTGTCAGTTTGAGAGCTTCCTGATGTTAAGCCATAGAAGGCACCCGGGGGGTTGTTTGAAGCCGTCAGTAGCAATAATAAGGGATATCCTTGAGCGCACCTGTATATTTGACTTGGTTCATAGTTATATCTGATTTCAGATAAACCTATTTTAGATATCAAAATGACTTGCTGTACTTGGCTGCTTGCCAAGCTTAAGTGCCAAATATTACAAGTGCTGCCATCTATCTGTATGCATAGTGTGGAAGTGGGTGATGAGAAACACTAGCGAGGTCCTTGACTTTACCAACTTGTCCACTTTTGACCAAATTGTGATGCAGTATATGAAGAGGGTATAATGGAAATTTGAATACAAGTGGGTGCTTTTGAATGCATGTCAATACCAAGTGTAAAGTAAATGATAATACATCAGGCTACTAATGTTTGGATCACTAAAAACATGTTAATACCAGGTGGATGAATGGCCTTGGAAGAGAAAGTCAATTTCAAAACGGAAAATTCTGTCATAATCGACTCATCCTCTGCTTGCTCCAAACCTGTTTGTCATCCTTTCTCCTGTTGAATGCATAAACACTGACTTCCATAGTATTTCTGTTTCCTACTATGGAAGTCAATGGTTACAAGTTTTGCGTTTTCTTCAAAGCATCTTCTCTAGTGTTAGTAAACGTTTGGAATCACTTAAGCCTGAGTAAATAGTGAGTACATTTCCTTTGTGGGATGAACTATCGCTTTAATGCAGTCTTGATGAATAAAAGTACCTCTTACAATCTTATCAAACTTGTAAACACAACATTGATAGCAAGAGGCTATTTTTTGGAGCATCAACAATCCTAATGTTTTAATGAAAGAGTAGTCAGATGAGGAGATCCCTTACCTTGCAAGTTCCTCCATTCAAACACTGACCCTTACAGTCATTTATGTCTGAAAAATGAGAGAAAAAAATGTCAATATTATATGAAAATGTGTATGAGATTACAAAAAAAATCAACACTTAAATGATTATACTCACTTATATCACAATTTTGACCTGACCATCCAGGGAGACACTCACAGAAATATGCACCAATCAAATTGTGGCATGACTTAGCGTTCACACATGGCTTGTCCTCACATTCATTGGCATCTTTGAAAACAATGATTTGAACTACTAGTCAAACACATGCACATGTTTGAAAATATAGTTAAAATATGAGATGCTGTCTCACCAATTTGACATGTTTTGCCAGTCCAGTGAGGAGGGCAGGCACATTTAAAGCCATTGACCAAATCTTGACATGTGCCTCCATGTTTGCACTGGTTAGGTGTACAGTCGTCCACATCTACGAGAACAGAGCAGGTTACATACATCAAGTACTGATGGGTCTCTTCTAATGTTATACATGTATAAAAAGAGTGTGGCTACTTACTGATTTCACAGGATGTGCCACTCCAGCCGATTGCACAGTGACATTCGTACCCCTGGCTGGTCTCCTTGCACGTCCCTCCATTTGCACATGGGTTGGATAGACAGGCGTGTTCAGCTGTAAATGCAAATAGACTTATTTGTTACTTTTTTGTATTGGTTTTTTAATACCACAAAATTAATATTCTGGGTTTATCAGAGTTGGGAGTAACACGTTCCACAGTAATGCGTTACTGTATTTTAATTACATATTTGGGGAATGCAGTAATGTAACGAATTACATTTTATTCATTCATTCATTTTCTTTTCGGCTTAGTCCCTTATTAATCCGGGGTCGCCACAGTGAACGAACCACCAACTTATCCAGCACGCGTTTTATGCAGCGGATGCCCTTCCAGCCGCAACCAAATTGCATTTTAAATTTGTGTAATTTGATTACGGTTACTAAAGTCAGTGCGTTTGTTACTTACGTACCAATATAATTTTATAGCCAGCTGACATGGTTAACAACAAAAGTGGCTGCTTCTTCAAGTGGAAATCCAGACATCACTTCGAATTCATTGAACGTAAAAACAAAAATATTACTGTGAAATGCAGTGTATGTCTAGTCTCTCTTCACTTTTAACTCGACCAGCCACTTAAATTATATGACAATACTCATGACCAACTCAGCCTAAACAGGCTAAATTGAATTTTTGTGCAGGATCGGGAGTAAAGGTATCTTCTGAATGTGTAGAGAAGCATAGCTGCTTATGGGGCCGATCACATATTGCGTCTTTTGCGCGTGCAAGTTCATTATTTCCAACGGCAATGCCAATATTCTAAGGTTATTTACCTCAGACAAACACAGCACTGCAGTGCTTTTTCACACTATGATTGTCAGTGGTTACAGGTATCCAATTTTCTTCATGTCGTCATATAGACAAAAAAAGACAAACAGGTTTGCAACAAGTGAATGATAAGAAAATTTGTACGTTTTGAGTGAACTCTAAGTCTTTTGAATATGTCAAGCGGCTGTGATCAACCCACTGTAATGTTTTTCAGTGAATATTAAATTACTGAACGAGCTGCAGTTTATTTAGTTTATTTATTTTGTTTTTATAAGTATATTTATATGTTTTAAAAGTGACTTCAAAGTATTAGTAATCTGATTAGATTTTACTGTAAGTTATTAGTAATGTAATCAGATTACAATTTGTCATTAATTTGTAATCTGTTTCCTTTTTAAAGTAACTTCCCAAACACTGGTCTTTACATGATCACCCTATAGTCATTTTAAACAAATCAACTCTCTTGTGAAGCCTTGCCATCCTTATGAACACAATTGGGTCATAGAGGTTTGAAACTACATCTCAGTGAAGACATTACTCCTATTTTTGTGTGAACTATAGGTTCACCTTTGCAGACACCAGAGCATGCAGATCTGACCTTTGCACTGTAGCCACATGATTGACAACAGCAACTTAACAGTTAGTTCAGCTTTATCTCCCAGAATGAATCTTCCTATGGTTTGTATAGGGGATGATTTTTTTTACCTTATTGCAAAATAATAACAATTAACAAACTCTCCTTCTGTAATTTGCACTGAATTTCAAGTCAAAATAGGATAGTAATATTGATTAATCATTGATTTTCCTTCAGCTTAGTTTCTTATTTATTAGGGATCGCCACAGCTGAGTGAACCGCCAGCTATTCCAGCATATATTTCACACATGCACTTATAAACGAAGGCCAACTTAGTTTACCCAATTTACCTATAGCACAGGTCTTTGGACTGTGGGGGGAACTGGAGCACCCGGAGGAAACCCACGCGAACATGGAGAGAACATGCAAACTTCACACAGATATGCCAACTGGCCCAGCTGTGACTCGAATCAGCGACCTTCTTGCTGTGAGGCGACTGAGCCACCGTGCCACCATTGATAAGTGCATTTATTTTTACACATCAAAACTAAGTAACTTTCAGCACAAAACAAGTTTTCTTCTTGCTTCATTGGCAGATATTTTCTTTCAAAGCATGTCACTTGATCAGATTTTCAGAAAACAAGATTTTGTTTCTCAAATCAGTGTATCTTAATTTAAAAACATTTGGATGTTTGTGCTGGAGAACATTTTTTGAAGACTCTGTCACCACACTGAGCGCCTGAATTTGGATTATATGAATCCAGGAGGAGGATGGGGAGGGGGGAAAAAAAGCCATGACGGTCCATCTGGCACATTTCATCACTATACCCATCCAACCACTGACTGTCAAAACAGACGGGATCCACTGGCAGGACATATCATAACAGAGGATTAGCAGACCTGGGCGCCCTTCCTGACACTGTAGACAGTTAAGGCCTGAGTCTGACATCATCTGATCCCTCGTAGGCCTTCAATACGCCCTTTCCCATCTACATTTATACCAGAACACAATGACATTGCTGAAGTAATTTAACTCGGTGTCGGTAACAAAATGTCTTTGTGTTAGAAAAAGTGACTTGTGCCAACAGAAACACAGAAAGCAGCACATAATAGCTGTAAAGATTTATCAAACTAGAGTCATAAATGGGGAAACATGGAACAGCTTTTGGGTAGTACTGTAAAATGTTTGACCTTTAGCAAAACAACAGCTTCTTATTGGAGCAGCGTAAAGCTTTTTGTAAACATTATGTTCTTCAAAACAATGCCTATTTAAATGTAAAAAGCAATATCTTAACACAACATGACGTACCAAATGATGCAACTCTGTGACAGGTTAGATGAGTTTTTGTCCTCCCAATGCCGAGTTCAAACTGCACCATTTTCCAAATAGTCGTGTCACAGATGTTTTTACACTGCATGACTATCTGGGGTAGCATTTGGTCGGTGCAGTGTTTACACTGCAAGTTGGGTCAGCGACAGGAAGTTTCACACTGCATGAACACTGCACACGATATGATCATGGATTTTAGGAAGGCTGCTCACTCACAGGTGAGCACTTCCATTAAAAATCAGACTGTGGAAAGTGTGCAATCATATAAATACCTTGGCACAATTATTGACTCTAAACTTTCCTTTGATGAGAATTGTGCAGCAGTGTGTAAAAAGAGGCACCAGCGACTATTTTGCTTGAGAAAGTTAAATTATTTCCATATCGATAAACAGATGATGAATCTTTTTTATCACGCCTTTCTTGAATCCGTTTTATCCTTTGCTCTGGTGTCATGGTTTGGAAATCTTTCTGTCAAGAATAAAAATTCACTAAATCAAATAGTTAAGTGGTCCAGTAAGCTGACCGGGGTGTCACTAGCCAATCTAGAAGCTGTGTACACTAGGCAGCTAAAGAGAATTACAAATTCAATTTTAAATGACACTGCTCATCCCCTACATTCAGAGTTTCAGCTCCTTCCCTCCGGTCATAGGTTTCTAGTATTAAGCTGTAAAACGAAACATTACAAAAATAGTTTTATACCAGCAGCCATTAGACATTTAAATAAGACTTAAGCAGAGATGTTTCAGTGACCTGTATATTTTAAATCATTTTAAATATTTACTTGGGCGAGGGGGGTGGACACTTAAAGTGGTTATTTATTTATTCTTTATGTTTATGTTTTATGTCCTAATGCGCATTTGTTGTTGTTACTGTGTGAGTTGCTTTGTGTGGCACTGTTGTAAGATGAGGACTCTTGACTGCAAATCAAATCTACCTTCGGGTATAAATAAAGTAACCTAACCTAACCTAACCTAACTGCATGACTTTACAATAGGAAGAATCGCCGACAACTTTGTCTCGATCTGCAAACTACGTCTTACAACCAAACACACACGAGAAGTGACATGGAAACAACACAAGTTCAATAAAAAAAGCCTTTAGTGGGGTAGAAAATGTACTTATTTTGCTCACCTGGCTTTTAAAGAGAATTATCAATTTCTACTCAACTTTTTTTCTTTTCGACCCGGTTGTAATATTGCTCAGATGACACATCAAGCAGAAACAGCTTCTCCTGACAAAATTACACAAATTTTCCCTACATTTCTTGCGTCCAAATAAACTGAAAACGAGCGCTTTTAAATTCTCCGCAACCTCAGGCATTTGTCAGTGATTTCTGAAAACCTGTCGATGAAGCCTCGGCATAACCATCCACAAAATTTCAGTTTTGGTAGTTTATAGTTTTGTGACATCGCAGCTGGAACTACTACTGTACGTTAATGATAACCTCAGGTACTGATTATGTGCTTTATTCAGTGTTAGATGTTACTAGTCTACTAGTGTTTGAATACCATTTTCCATTACATTTATAACCATAGTGCTAGCAGATAACTTACATCAAATTTTCGAAAATAAAATTACTAGCTTATGTTTAAACATGAATGCTAGATCTCTGAATGTTGCAAACTATCAACATCAGTCAATCAGCATGTACTTTAAGTAATGTTAATGAGGTTTAATATTTATTATTATAAACTGGGGTTGGAGCACCATTCTGCACTTCTGAATCTCTTTTGGTATTTAAATGTTTATTATGTCGGTATAATCTTGTCATGCCACTTGTTGCTAGGACACGGTGTAAAGTTAAACTGCAGGTATTGGAACGTCAGCTATGGTTTGCATTTACGCATATGACATTTAATTCAAGGTACTCATTTACATTTTATCAGTTCTTTGTTTTTTTCTTGGAATTGAACTCATCGCTAGTGCAATGCTCAACTGTTTGAGCTACAGGATTACCAAGGCTAATAAAAACTAAGAAACAGGAAGACTTCTGAAAGCACAAGAATGACATTTATGCTCAACACAAACCAACCTTTCTCATCCTCAGATGGCAATCTCAGATGCATAATGCATATCAAATGACAATGATGAAAAAGCCCTTTCCAATTGTTTTTTATTAAAGATGTAATGAGATCTATTTCATTGTGTATATACATGTAAATAATACATATAAACAAAGCAATGCCTGCTTTGCATGTCATTTCAAGTCTAATAGGTAATCTTGAGCAGACCCTGCTAACTTCACCAGATTTTACACAGAGACAGACTGACCTCGTTCACAGTTGACGCCCGAGTATCCGTCTTCACAAGAGCACTGGTACTTGTCAGGCCCTGTGTTGCTGCACGTTCCTCCATTCAGACATGGCTGGTGAGTTCCACAGTAGTTTAGATCTGAAAGGTGTGAATATTTGTTATGTGTTTTGAATATTAGGCAGCAAATACAAAGACAGATTTATTAAAATGAAAGTGTGCTTACCTTTGTCACAGAGTTGTCCGCCCCAGTTAGTGTCACAGAGACACTGCCAGGGTTCAACGCAGGTTCCATGTACACAGCCCGGGTGAGGGATGCATTTATCACAGTATGGACCCTGCCAGCCATACAGACACCTGAAAGAAACGGATATACACTATGGTAAGGTTTTAGAAAAGCAAAATGTCTATTAAAAACTGTTAAGCTGATTTTACAGTGTAATTGCTTTGCAAAAGTTTTGCATGGCCTTGATTCGCATTTCCACAACAGTTTAGTAGCACTTAAGTGGGTAGGACTATCACTATAGTTGCACTGCCTTTACCGCCCTGACATCACTGCATTAATTCCGGATCAACCCATCCCAAACAATGAGAGGAATGTCTGGACTTCCTGGTCCAATGTGGCTGACAATTGTCTCAGACCAATTAGTAATCAGCAGTGTGCATATGTCACACTTTGGTAATGGGAAGGCTATTTTGGAAACTCGTTTGAGGTGGTCCTTAAAAAATGGTAAAAAACCAGGTACTTGATACAGAACAGTGGAAAAGCATCCATAAATGAGTTGTGCCAAACCAAATCGAAAAAGCCTTTTTTCCCTTATTTTATTTATTTTATTTTAGAAAATGGCATATATCAGGGATTCTGCAGAGTTCACCAAGTTAAATTTAAGACTTTTTAAGACCATTATGAATAAAATGTTTGACTTTTGACAGGGCTAAATGCTGTCTCCTAGTTAGAAAAGATTTTCACTTGACCCATCAAAAACTGATTATAATTTAATAATACAATAATAATAATTTAATAATAAAAATATAGGTCAGGTCAGTATCCTCAGCAGTAAAAAAAATGGAGAACTTTTAAACAAATGTTACTGTAATGAAGGAAATTAAATGCAATTTTTAAATAAAAAGTTTTGTTAAGATTGGGATTGTTGGTGATTGTATGGGTGTTCATGGCCAGATTGGGTAGCTATACATGAACATAGTAAAATTAAGACCTGTTAAAAAAAAAAAAAAAAGATTTTAGACCTACAACCCAATATTTTAGTAGATTTAAGACTTGAAGGCCTACAATTTAGCTTTTAAGATTTAAGACTTTTTAAGACTTTAAGATGGATACCCTGTATAATGTAATCAACCCACAACATAATAATTTACATAGGCAGTTGACATAAAAGATTTGTTGTAAATGAGAATATTTTAGAAACATTCAGAAACACATACACAAACATATGTTTTGTTTTGAATAATGTACGTTGCGTTTCAGTGGAAAGTTCATGGACAAAATCAATTAAATCAGCAATGTCACAGTGAGTTCTCCAATAGTAATATAATAACATGTCATTTCAACAAACAGCAGAATATGTTCTTGTTTGCCCTCAAAAAAAGTTTAAATGCCATACACCAACACCCCTTTTATGAGAGCTTTCTTTTTTAATTCTTTCATTTTGTCAGAAGGCCTCAGGGTGTAGAAGTATGTTCTACTATAATGGCAACACCACACAAAAACAGTGTGTAGTGATATTCTGAAGCATAATGTGCCATAATTGTACTCAAATCAAAACTTTGAGGAAATGGCTGTTATTCAGGATCTTCAACACTGAGAGGTTACCCTTTTGTTAACCGTTTTAAAAGTTCACTCCAGTCCAATGGGGAAAAGGGAACCGCCGACAACTTCTTGTCTGATTATTTAATGCCAAGCCATGCAAACAACAAACAGCAGCTTTAAAACTCCACTGGGTCTTTTAGAGAGACTAACATTAGCTTGTGGCAGGACACTCTGTCTCAATAAAAGCGGAGCGGCTTGGCCTCGAAACTGCTCGGACCGTCTGGGTGGGGGGAAGAATTGTGTTTGCAGACTGCTCTATTGGCTAATGTATTTACGGCGGGTTATTTTGCATTCTCACTCCTGTTCCCATGTACCCAGGAAAGAAAAAAAAAGAAAAGAGTCAGCCGCAGAATATCTACAAGCCTGTAATTAAAAGCCATCTCCAAAACGACTCTGCGATAGCTCCCCGCTACACTTCCCCCTTACGATGGCCGTAAATAAACAGCCAAAACGATAACCTGCATCTTAAAAAAAAGGAGATAGTAAGTCACTTGAGTGCTCAGCCACAGGAAAACAGACCGGCCTCTAGGGAAAAAAGAAAACAATTAGCCTGAGGCGGCAGTTCAGCTGTAAAAATAAACACGGTGGTTGAGGAAACCTCTCTCTGTGATTAAAGGCAACTATTCTTGAACGTGCGAGAAGATTTCACTATGAGAAACCTTCACAAAAACACCGCATTTGGTCTTAAAATTATATTAAAGCAGAGATGTGACGTTAAATCTGCATGGCTGTGAAACATTTTCACCCTGTAGGCCTCGCTGGTTCCGATTTAGCACAGTAAGAGCTCTTGTTACAACAGTTGCACAATTGGATGGTTGTGTGTTCTGGCAAGCTTTCACTGAGAGATGAATAGGTAATGGGATATAATCATGCCAAATGTAACAAAGAGCTGAGGTTTTAGTATACATTGAGTTCTAGCCTTGATCTCCAATGCTTTCAAAAATGGTACAATGGCGAGAATTAGCCAAACAAGCAAGGTCTTCATAACAACATCAAGCTGTTGACCGAGTTTGAGCGAAAACATGCAAATAACTAACGAACCAATGGAAACAAAGCGGAAAAATCTCAACGTAAAACCTGCCAAGACTTGCCCTACCGAATAGAAGATTGGTTTGTTTTGCAAGAAATTCAATTTTCATTAACTGAATGACCCACTCAACACAAATGAGCAACACATGATGCATTCCTTTATGACGAACCGAATATCTGCGGTAATTCTCATCTATAGGTTTTCCTTTTCTAGGAACAGCTTTGGATAGCTATAGCTGGACTAAAAACTGCTTAATTTTGCTTTCTAGAGGGAAAAAAGAAACAATAGTAGTAGAATAAAACCACCATGTTATTTTATTCCACAGCCATTTTGTTTACGACTTATTTTTTATGTGAATCAGTGTCACAAAAGAGAACAACAGCACTTATGATCCACTTGGGAGCTATAACTACACACAAACACACACACACACACACACACATGCAGATAGATATGCATCGCTTTCTCTTCCCACTGTGGCCAAATTCATACATCATTAGTAAAACAAGCAGTGCATTTTAAAACCCAATTAAAGGTTCAGCTTGTTAGATTATGGTTAGTAGATAAGGCCTCGACATCTTGCCAGACAAAAGCAAAACATAAAATAGCTATAAATAGCTTTGTGCTTCAGTCGTCTCCACAACCTTATTGACACCGCGCTAAACGTGAAATGGCCATTCTTGTAGGTTGATGCCAGTAATCTGCGCTTTTGTTGACTGTGGGAGCTATCAGACTCTGACAGGTCAAACAGGACACATGGATTCTAACTAGATTTAACCATGAGCTTCTAGTTGCAGTGAAAGCTTGTACTGTTGCATCTTTAACAAGGCTGTGGTTGTTGCTCAAAATGTTAAAGAGCAAAGCTGAGGACGAAATAAACCTGCTGACACCATTTTTCGATGCATGAAATGGCTGAAAATTAATTAGGAATATTTACTTGCTAATAACTTACTTGCAGCCGCCTGGTTGCTTGCATGATCCGTGTTCGGTGCTGCAGCCTTGTCTGCAGATCGCTGGAAAACAGAGAACAGGAAAAAAAGATGAGATTTGGGGCCTTGTGAAATCACACAGTGGGCATCAGTGTCCCCTGTTCACCCGTGAAAATGTGTCAGGAATGCATAAGGCTGAAATCTTTAAAACCCCTGTCCAGCCCACAGAATTCTGCTCTAATTTGAGGCTTGTCATCAGGCTTTAGGTGCTGCTCTTTCTGTCTTGTTCCAAACTATGGTCACCCTCTTAAAATGGCAACTGTTTGGAAGCATTCAAGTCAGCATCTTTGTGATTTCATCAGATGTATTCAGGTGTGCACAAATTTCATGAATTTTCTAGAACTTTGTGAGTTTTATATAAATAAATAATATTTTAGTTGCAAATAAATAGATAATGCATTGATTTTTGCCAGTAATTTTTTTTACATATAGTAAATGTTTTAAATATGGTCAAATAGAACACAACTAAAAATAATAATATTTCACTTATTCACATATTTTATCTTTCACATATTTCACAATTCTTAATTTATTTTCTTTTTTTTATTTACATGAGATGCTTTTTTAAAAACCATAAAAAGTACAATTTAAAGTACACTACCTGACAAAAGTCTTGTCGCTTAGAAAACTTAGAAGTTTAAGAACAGGAAATAATAACTTGACTGCTAGTAGATTGTTTGGTATCAGAAGTGGCTTATATGAAAGGCAAAGGCCTCTAGATTACACTTATTAGTTATTTAATAAGGACAGTAAGGTCTGACTTTGCTTAGCAAAAGTCTCACTAAACAGAACTAATGTACAGTATAGGATATAAAGTCATGGTGCAGTGGATAAAGAATTATTATTCTGTTTTAATCCCATGAGTTTGGAAGACTGCATCCATACATTTCTGCAATGACTCAAATAACTTATTAATAAAGTCATCTGGAATGGCAAAGAAAGCATTCTTGCAGGACTGTCAGACTTCATCAAGATTCTTTGGATTCATCTTCAATGCCTCCTCCTTCATCTTACCCCAGACTTGCTCAATAATGTTCATGTCTGGTGACTGGGCTGGCCAATTCTAGAGCACCTTGACCCACTTTGCTTTCAGGAACTTTGATGTTGAGGCTGAAGTATGAGAAGGAGTGCTATCCTGCTGAAGAAAGTGCCCTTTCATGTGGTTTATAATGTACGGGGCAGCACAAATGTATTGTTACCTCAGGCTTTTGATATTGCCATCCACTCTGCAGACCTCTTGCATGCCCCCATACTGAATGTAACCTCAAACCATGATTTTTGCTTTACCAAACTTGACTGATTTATGTGAGAATCTGGGATCCATGCAGGTTTTAATAGGTCTTGTGCAGTATTTGTGATGATTGGGATGCAGTTCAACAGATGAATCATCTGAAAAATCTACCTTCTGCCACTTTTCAAACCATCAACTAGAAGTCAAGTTATTATTTGTTGCTCTTACAACTGGGATCAACGAAAAGACTTTTGTCAGGTAGTGTACATTTAGTATAAATGTCAGTATAGAAATGTCAAACCTTTTAAAATCTGAATACCACTGTTTCACTCTTAAGTTTTGCCTATAAAAAATGACTTGATCATGAAAAGTGGGCTAATAAAAATACAATACAATCAAAAATACACCAAACAAAATTGGGCTTTATAAGTGGCTTTTTGGGTCATTATCAGTCAAAACAGGGCAGAATCAAATTCTCACCTGTGTTGCAGTCAGGACCCGTCCATCCTTCCAAACAGGTCTTGTTTCCATTCTGATCACAGGTATAATGTCCAAAGAACTCGTCACGTGGCCGGCAGAACTTGTTGCACCCGAAGCCGTAGTAGTGTTCAAGGCAGGTCACCCGGATTTGGTACTCAAACTGGGCGACGGGGCCATTATGGGTGAGCCTCTGCCATTGTCGATTTGGGTTGATCATGCCAGAGTGGTACGCTTTCTCGATGAGCTTTCCACCTGAACAGTCGATGTGTGACAGTCAGAAAAGGCCTTGACACAATAACACCACACACTACTCAAGGAGCTAAAGGTTAACTAGGAAACTTTAATGTCTCGATATCTGGTTGCTCACAGATTAAAGATATCGCTGGCCTTAAATGACCTCTCTTGTCTATAGCTGAAGGAAAAGCCACATTCACTATTAATTACATTGTGCAAACAATAAGTAATCCCATTGGCAGTCAGCGCTTGTGACGTCAGTAAATAAACACTGTCTTACACTCTCTGTCATTCACCCCAGTAAACTGAAACTATTTGCCATAGAAATAGTTCACACAGAAATTGCTAGTAAATTTTACAATTACAAATACAAAGGAGTTAACATTGCATTTATTTAGATTTCTTTAGGAGGGACTATCTGAATCAATCATTTTAAATGTATATTCATCCAAAATGTGATTATATTTAAACAAAAAGTTCTCTTTGTTACATCACACTATTTGTTGATGTGAAGGAGCTTACACACAGAATGCATTTGTGCATTTAAAGCAGTGACTTTGTACAGTTTAACGCTTAATGCATATTTCTGCCACACTTTCAAGATGAACATGATCGTGAAGATGCTTATTATTCTGTGTGCATGATATAAGTATACAGGTTTTTTTCTTAGGGCAGTTTTAGAAATGAAATTCATTTGATGAAGTCCTCCTAATATATATAGAAAGATGGCATATTCTGAAAACACCACAAATCTCACATTTCCGAGTCTCTATTTACTATTCAATCAATTAAAATCAAATTCTTATCTCCAATTTTGGCCTTCAGCGATTATGAAAAAGCATAAAATCATTATTTCATATCCTTCATATCTTGCACTTTCCAGTAGCGCACATTCGTTCCTCTGCAAAGCCCATTTTCACATGGAAATAGGTAAAATCATGTAATCTGACTTATGCCGCATGGGACGTGCTTGATTTATGGAAGTGTATTAGATTTAGCCACGTTTTTAAAATCGCAAATGAAATCATGCTTCTAGAATATAAAACTTACATGTTTTCTTTCAACTTAAGTTGTGCGCCTAAATGGTTAAATACATGCACAAATATGGCAAAATGCAGTACTTAGTAATTATTTACATAAACCCTGGTTTGTCATGTGATAAATTAACATGAAACATGCACATGTACCAGTAAATTGGATTTGTGTGGCTCTTAATGTGACAGAGGTCTATTCTTGCTTCAGACTGGGCTTATGATTAGTAATTAAACAACAGTCTAATAAAAATCCCTCACTGCTCATCACTATTATAGATATAAATAAATAAATCCTGATCATGATTTTTCTATAATTGAGCAGCCCTAGTGTGTACTATTTAAAACTGTGTTATACATTCACACAGACAGGAAGACTTCATAGTAGTTTGCTGATTAATTTTAACGCACACTAATCCATTTCTCCAATTAATGGTTTAATTATACAGTCATTCCATTTTCATGACCACATTCTGCAATGTTTTTCCTTGGATTTTATACTTTTATTTTAGGGCTGCACAATATATCGTTTTAGCATCGATATCGAAATGTGATCATTCGCAATAGTCACATCGCATGTATACACAATGTTGAGTCTAAATAATAATTTATTATTTTGCAGGTGTTTTTTGAGGCCTTTGGCTGTGTGAGGGTTTTAAAAGCATTCAGGCCTATTAAATTGTACCATCTGTAACTTTGACAAATTAATAACCGTACATTTTATTGAACTGTTTAAAAAATGAAGATTTTGTAATATTATTTTACATTTAATTATTCAATTACTGTATACCGGAATACAGTTCGATTCCTCAGAAAACAATAAAACGTTTATTTAATTTTTGTCTTTTTCTTTATTGAACTTATCAACACTTGTAGATTGTTTATTATATTTTATGCACTCCAATACAGAATCATCCCAATCAGTTTAAAATGATACATTCTTTCCAAATGGTTATTCAACTCAATAGTATCCGTATAGCAATATATGTATCATAGTATAAAATAAATTGCAATGTTACATTTTTTCAATATTGTGCAGCCCTAATTTATTTACACCATGTTTACATAGAAAAACAATCGAAAAGTTACATAGTGGACAACAGTTTAGCGTTCTGTGTGAACCAACGCTAAATAATTGTTAAAGTACATAGCAGTCTTTATATGTTAGGAACAAAGTTATTTAGTGATTATTCCTGGTATCAATTTTAAAAAACACCTGGATTGAAAAAGTAAGGCTGCATCTAAAATCGTATACTTCCATATTATATAGCACGCTATATTTCTAAAGTGCACATCCCATGCACGCTACGCAATCCCATGATGCCTCATGGGAGAATTTGTAAATGGGAGTGAAGCAATGCAACTCATAAGACTAGGTCATTTGATTATGACAAAATGGCGGATGTAGCTACTAGTACATCCAAATTCCATTGATAGTCCTCGGTGTCCTGCAAAGTTTAGTTCCAACCCCAATCAGACACACCTGGGCCAGCTAATCAATCTTTTACTAGGCTTTCTAAAAACATTCTTGCAGGTGTGTTGAGGCAAGTTGGAGCCAAAATCTGCAGGACACCGGCCCTCCAGGACCGAACTTGGACACCCCTGTTATAAAACGTACTTTTCTAACGGCCAAGTAGTACGTTTAAATCCAAATGCAGTTTGGGACCCAGCTTAACTGTTTGTGAGACACTTACTTGAAACAATACTAGCAAACTGACCTGCATTCCCATCAGACACTCTGACCACACAACCAACCACAAATTTCATCCTTAAATTCTTTACACACTCATCAAAAAAAGCAAAAATAACAAAAATGATTAATATTATTACAGTCATGTGAAATGACTCCAACCGGTTTTTGTCACACCGCCCAACCGTGCTGTTTCTACTCGCAGAAGTTGAGGTAAACTGACAGCTCTCATCGTTCAGCATTTCATTACTGAATCTGACTAAGACAGTGGACTGTGAAATGTCAATTCCTCCCTTTCACATGAACACTTATCTTTCACCTCTCAAACCACCAAACAATCTTCTCTGCAAACTAAATGCAACGTGCTACAGTTTCCAGAGGAGATAGAAATAGTCAAAGAAAAGCGATAGCATTAGGGCAGGTGGGCCTATAGTTCATAGCACTCTGGAATGCAGAGGGTCATTGTGGCATTTCGCTTGCACCCTGAGCCCTGCGGCCCGAGCCAAGTGTCACGTCTTTACTACCTGCAGCCTGATCCACTTCACTGTGGGGTGAGGAAGTCACATTAAACTGATAGAAAAAAATCCTCTGTGCTTGCAGGACAAAGCCGAAGGTAAGCTGCTGGCAAAAATTAAAAACTAATGTTATTTCTTACTATAATGCAAATATACTACTAAAACGAAGGGTTAAATAATAATAAAGAAAGAAAGAAACAGAAATTGCAATCCCATTGAAGAGCTGATATGTGGAAAGTTCTGCGGATGATTTTACTGAAAATGCACAAATTAAAGGACAGATGCAACAGATCTTTTTTTACAATATCCAATGCAATCTAACAAAAATTGAGCTGCTAACAAGATAAACGAGGGTTTAATACAAGATGTAAGCAAATCTGGCCCTAAAACATTCATATAGCATGGGTGCTTTATCAAAAGTGAACGTAAAATGTATAAGATTTCTGTTTTTTTTTTTTTTTTTTTACTTTTCATTGAGTAATCCTATTATATTACTAATTCTACAAGTGCAGTGCAACTTTTTACATGTTGATAATGTAGATCAGAGTTTCTCAACTACATTCCAGGAGCACTGCACATTGTCCATGTTTCCTTAACCATACTGAAATTTTAAAAACGTCCATTTGCAGCTAACATTTGAGCATGTTCTTAAACAGCTGTGATTTCAGGTTCACATGCTCAAGAGAAATTACTGTGATTGGCGGTGAAGGTCATCAGTTCACCAACCTCACCGCTGTTTACTGAGTGTAACCACAGATACAGGGACACTGGAGTGTTTCTAACTCACGTTGATCAGCTAGTTTGTCTACAAGCTGACATACGAGCGATCCGCTGATGAATCGTAGCTTTAAAACACTCCAGTCCTCTTATATTTGTGGTTACACTCAGTAAACAGGTTACACTCAAATATTCGGTACCACTAATTCGGAATTCGGCACCATACTGAATACTGAATTTTTGAAAATTTAAATTTCCTGCTAACATTTGAGCATGTTCTTAAACAGCTCTAATTGGCATTGGGTTCACATGCTCAACAGAAATAACTGTGATTGGACGTGAAGGTCATCAGTTCACCTAACTCAACACTGTTTACTGAGGTTAACTACAGATACAGACACACTGCAGCGTTTGAAAGTCACGTCGATCAGCAAGTTTATTTATAAGCTGACATACAGGCGATCCGCTGATGAATCGCAGCTTTAAAACGCTCCAGGAAACAGCATTGAGTTTGGTGATCTGATGACCTTCACGGCCAATCAGCAATTTCTGATGTGCTCGTGAACACAATGGCAAATCAGCGATGTTTAAGAACATGCTCAATAGCGCTCAAATGTAATCAGAAAATGGACGTTTTTAAAATTTCAGTATCGTTTGGTATCGAATTGCAGTATTGTGCAACCCAAAATCAAACACACCTGATTCAGATCATCAGTTCATTAGCTGAGGCTGAAAGACCTGTTATGGTGTGACAGATAAAGGAGACATCAAAAACATGTAGTGTTGGTGGTCCGCCAGGAACGTGGTTGAGAAACACTGATGTAGATATGCATCTCGAGCAGCATTTGTGAATATTAAAAAGATTCCTAAAGGATCGCTTGACACAAAAGACTGGAGTAATGTTGAATAAACTGCATTTTTAAAAATGGATTTAAAAATATAACCATTTTTTTTCACAATATTTCTGTTTTTACTGTATTTCAAATCAAATAAATGCATCCTCTGTGACATTAAACTTTTAAACGTCATACTATATAGTATTGTATATGAATAAAAATATATCTTATAAATGTATCATTCAAACAATCAGAGTAAAGTAAGTAAAATACCTCTTAAATGTAACAAGGCTCATATTAAGAAGCACTTTTTTTAAAGTCTTAATAAAATTTCTGGATAAACCATTAACATGCAGGCTAAACCTGATAAATGCTGTAGCATAGAAAACAAAACTCCCAACATGTGTGCTTTTCTGCAACAGCACCTTTGAACTCTACACATCTGAACGTCGCTTTATCAAAGCTAATGGTAATACAACCCTGCAGAGCTATTCAAATGAACTTCGCCAGACTCAGTTTAGTGTCTAAATGGGATTGTTTCTGGAGTGTTAAGCCCTGTTGAGGTGTAAGAAGAGAGAGGTTATAGCAAACATAACCTTGCGCTTAAGCTATGCACCGTGACAGAGAAGCCGTGAGACCTTGACTGCCAACACCTGCCATTAGTCATCAGGTATTCGGAAACATTTTCATAAGCATGAGGCCCACTCAACAATGTTTCTCACAGACACACACACAGTCTTCCTCGTCTTCTGTTCCCTGTCCTGTCACACACACCTGTCAGCACATTTGGTTTAAAGACCAGTAAACTATGAGCGGAAATGGTACAAAAACAAACTTTAATTTCTTAGATTTCCTAAAGCTAAAACCGAAGGTGAAAAATACTGAAATAACCCAAACAAAAGCACTTTAAATGAACAGTCCACTTGTTTTGGAAATAGATTCATTTTACAAATCATCTAGAGTTAAACAGTTGAGTTTTACCATTTTTGAATCCGTTCGTCTGATTTTCAGGTCTGGCAGGAGCACTTTTAGCTTAGCTTAGCTTAGCATAATCACTGAATCGGATTACATAATTAATAGGTCCATTCTTAGCCATATTACAAAATACAAACTTATTATTATTATTTTGAAGAAAGATGCAAACGTTCTACATCAGATTCAATGATCTATGCTAAGCTAGTTGGCTGCCACCAGACCCAGAAATCGACTAAATGGTCAAACTCAACTGTTTTCAATTGTAGCGTTTCCTTAAATAGAGAGGCAAAACAAACATGAAGAAATCAAGTCAAACAAAAAGCGAAGCAACACAGCAGATTAGTGAGCTTAAAAAAATCCTGCTACTCACTTTCACTGGCGGTCTCATTATTGAAGTCCAAGGCCTCCACTATCAACGTGTAGGACCTCTGGAAGAGGAAAAACACACATGCGTTCAGCAATGAAACCAAAACACAGAAACATCAAAGATCATTTTACATCAACAGAGCTTTAGTCAGGGACGTCGACTCGTAACCAATAAACACCAATGACAAAATGTGGCCATGGGGACATGCTGAGAAATGAGCCGTGGAAGATCAGAGGAATAACTTAACCTTCACCCTATCTGATAGTAGTAGTAGTAGTAGTGCTCTCCTGAAACTTTGGACAGATGTAGAATGGTAATTTCACAATTCAGACCAGGGGAGACCTTTGTTTATCTTATCAAAAGGAGAAAAAAATCTGTCTGTCTGTCATTATGAGTCAATCTGGCCTGGTGAAAATCATAAGTAATATGCACAGCTGAGCATCATACTTGCATTATTTGAACTAATTTGTTCAATGAAACTTATTTGTGTGTACATAAAATTAAAGTTTTGCATAATTTGAGTTGTAACTGCTTTATAAAAGATTATAGTATATATTTTTATCATAATTTATTTGTGTAGTTTGTTTCTCGCAAGGAAAGCAGTTTACAAGTTAAAATCCACTTTGTAATGGTAATAAAAGTCACAATTAAAACACATACTGTAATTAAAAATTGGAAATAAAAAGCAAGTTATAAAAAAAAGCAACAAATTAAACACATTTAAGCTTTTTATTGTTCTCGAACAATGCAGGATTGAGCTGTTTTACTCTATTCAAAATAATAATACAATTTCCTGAAATGACAAAGTCAGACTTCTTTTACATGTGTGTGTTAATTATGTGTGAGGTTCTGTTGAATTACTGTTTTGTGTTTGTTAGTCTCATTGACAGTTATGTGGCATAAGTTCAGTGGTCACTGTAAGGACATTAAGTCCAGCATACTGCTAGTTTTATTATTCACAACAATATATAACGGAATATATCACTGACAATGGGAAATACACTGTTTGACGATGCTGAATTATTGTCATATTCGTATCCCTTATTGCTTGGCTTCACTCGAGGTTCAAGGTTTGGTGAGAATGTCTTAATTGTACTCCACTGTTAGGTGTTGTAATTACACAATTAAGCATTAACTAAAACATCTTCATTAAGTCATACAAAATATATGTTTCCAGGCCACTACTTTTAAAACTTGGCATCTGTGATACAGATATAGCACAACTCAACCAACCACCCAACTTACCTTCTCTGCACCTGCGATTTCCTATCTGAACCCTATACTGAGTTCTACAATTAATGCAAATACTAAAAATGGATGCTTTCTATAGTGAACAATAATGTAGTATTGATGATAATCTTTCCGGTGCTATTCGTCAATCAAAAGACATCTCAATGACAGTCACAGAGCCGCTAGGAGGCTGACCATGTGATTGATTAAATCCCATTTGTCGCTTAAGTTTTTGACTAAATGTCAGAATTCAAACTGTACTAGTTGACCAATGGGAATGCTAGTTGTTGGGTTTAACAGACCTCCTTAGTTCTGTTACGGTACATGTTTGGGAAAAAATGTTCAACAGAATGCCTTGCAGTAAGGGGCAGACATACTAATAAATTTCCACTATTCCCATTCAACATCATTACCTCACATATCTGACAGGAAGAGTTATGCGCAGGAGAATAAAATGGCAGGTTGAAAGTGGACTTTTTTCTTTGAAAAACCCACAAAAATCCCCTTTCACTTCTCGCTTTCAGGTCTTTTGTGTGCTGCGTTTTGTTCCTCTTTTTCCCCACGGAGAGGAATGTGGAGTGAGGATCTGAGGGAGTTGCGGGGGGTGGGCTGCTTTTAGCATGACTCCAATGCAGGCCGAGATCTCTGGAGGGCTTGGCTACATTTCAGCACTTCTGAAACGCTTTGTCTGACTTAAGGTCATCATGGCTCTCACCGGTATCAGGTAACAAGAGTCACGAAGAGAGAGAGAGACAGAGAGAGATCGCTCCGCCTGAGAGAATAAAATGAGTGTCCATATCTAGGTTTTAGTGTTAGAAGTTGAATGAAAAAAAGCAGAAGTATATGAGAGAAAACGAGTGGCTGTGCGAATGCTCCTGTGCCAGAACTGAAGCGTCTCTTTTCGGCACCTACTTGTCAGATTCACACACTCGTACTTTTGACGAGGCACCATGGAATTTCCAACATCACCCAAGCTCTCGCTGTCCATTTGTAGCAATGACAGTCTCTCTCTCTCTCTCTCTCTCTCTCTCTCTCTCTCATTCTCTCTCTCTCTCTCTCATTCTCTCTCTTTCTTTTGAGTCGCTCAAGCCAGACCATTCAAACCAACCTCTAACTGTAAAAAGAGCTAAAATAAGACTTGGTCATTCTGATCTCCATGACCTGAAGAATATCTTGACAACCACCTCGCAATACAAAGCAGCCCCTCGAGTGAAAAAATGTCAATCAAGTGTTGATCAAAATAACTAATTATTGTCCAATATTAAATTTAAATAATTTCTATTCCAATTTGTCAAAAAAAAAAAAAAAAAAAAAAAAAGCCGCATTTAAATGAAAGCATAAAGTCTGAAATTATATATAATATTATTTAATTAAGAAGAAATGGACTCCATTTTTAACCAGGATGCAATGGCATTTTCATTTTCGACCGAAACAGAAACATGGCTGAAAATATGATCTGAAAACAGGTCTGCACTGCCCGGCAGTGTTCAGCACTCTGGTTTCACTGTAATTCCATCCATAATCCCTGCACGGATTGCAATTGCTTTCAAACCATATGCGGAAAGTGTTGCGCTATGAAACCCATTCATTTTTTTTTATTGTGTCATGGAAAGACAATGTTGTTGACAAACACAAAAGAAATACCAGAGCGCGCACCATGGTCAGTTTAAAATAGCTCAATATTCCACTCTGTGTATAAACTACTGAACCTACATACTTATCTATGAATGGACCACACGTGCTCACCAGAAAAGCAAAGTTCACTTAAATACTGTGCTAACAGGACATTTCTATGTAGCATATATTTTTTTGCTGCTCACAATAGCGCTACTGTGGCAACACTGGTAAACTATGGTAACATTGGTAAAATGATACCTCTCGACTAGTTTACTGTCAATAAAATGTGGTTATTTTATTGGCTTGTTTTTTTCCATTAAGTTTAGTTAAATTAAAGTTGTACAAAATTATGTTGTTTATTAAAATTGTTCATGATTATCCGTTTTTGTCCAACTGCCTCCAGAAATTTCAAGTTCAGTCCAGAATTTTAGTTGTGGTGCATTCCTATTCACCTTATTCTTTGCGTACAAACAGGCACAGCCATTTGAACCTTTTGGGCTTGAGACTTCCAGTATCATTACCTTCCGTTGATTTTTAGACATTAAAAACAGCTTGTTCTGCTGCTTGATGTTGCAAATTGATATTTTATTATTTTATTATTCTGCTTTGTCTATATAATCATGCAAATACTTGTTTGTAGAGCAATTAGTTTGACCGTTTTCTGGCACTTATTTTTCCTAGTCATTTCTCCCATAAGCAGCTGAATCAGAAGTTCTAAATCAATCGCAAAAACGAGCGCACTTATGCATTGAAGAATAAGGTAAATAATTTGGGCCAATAGCGTAAGCCAGAAAGGTATACAGTGGGGTTGTGCACAATATTGAATTAGACACATTTTAAAAGCTAACATTATTTAACTTTTTAACCACTGATCAATATGTGATACAGATCAATTTAACCCATTTCATGCAAAAAAAAACACTTGCATGAAAAAAAGGCATGATTCAACATCCAGGACATCCATCTGCATATATAGTAGCAGCAGTGCTTTAAATGAACTGAAATATACATCTTCTCTTACTGTGCAGAATATCCAAGCTCACTTACCAACTACTAAACCATCACACAGTGACTAACTGATACAGCTGTCATTGTTATGTGCAAATATCAGTTAATTTGATGCAATCTGTTCCTCTTCCGTAGAGGTTCACATTGTCCTTCCTCTCCTTGACCACACTTGAATGCATTATAGACACAAACATGCAGTTGAATCCCTATTGAAGTGATAAATCTCACTAGTGTATGTTCTGTATATCAAGCACATGGATCATTGATTTCAACCGCCCTGCACTTCCACAAACCACCTTTGATAGTGCCCGCTGCGGGATATAACAGACATGTCCAGACATGAGCCAGTAAATCTCCCATCACACCAGGGGCAACAGCGTAACTAAAAATGCTGATGGATTTAGTGTACAGTCATGCAGTTTGCAAATGTTTTATCAAAAACGACATAATTCAGCATAAACGTGCTAGACTAAGATGATTTACATACGCATTTGAATCTTCCATCTCTTGCATTTCATGGAAGGTCCACTAATAAAAGAAGTTAAACTTTTAAAAAGCTTAAAAGTCTTTCCAGGTTTTTATTCTTTGTAATTCAGTGCTCTGTCTCAAGTTTTAACCTCAAAAATCCATGCAACATGAATAGTTCCTTACATTGTATTAATGAAAATTGTTTTTGATCATTTCATGCATTCCTTGGGAACCAAACACCCATGACCTTGCCAAAGCAAGTGCTATTCTGTTTTTTCCCTTGAAAGAGTTTCATTCCATCTGTTTATTTTAAGAGCTGGCAAATACGAGACAAAATGGAAGTAATTAAGAAATAAACAGGCTAAATCAATGAAAAACAAACACATGTTTTTTCATTCAGAAGAGGCTTTAAGGGAACGACTTGCGCTGGAACTGGTTATCAACTCTGAACGCCTGTTGCCGCCAAGCAGGTTAATTTTTCCCATGCTTGTCATTGACCTCAGTGTCATCATTGAACTCTCACTATGCCCAGTACCAATCTCCCAAACTTTACATAGCATTTACCTTATCGCTCTAGGCCTACACAGACATCCGATAAGGTCTACACTCGCACTGAGCATTGATATGCGGCAGGTTCCACAAAGCGAGGCTCTTTAAATCATACGTTTTTTTTGCTTTTATCCCACCGCTTTGAGGTGGAACCCTGTCGATTGATGCCTCTGCTGGTAAAAGTGAGATTGCTAATAAGGAGAAGCTGACTTGAAGAATGACAAGCGGCCTTAACAATGGCTCCGGATGTACTCCGCCAGATTCTAATCAATCAGAGTCAACAGAGTTTACATTAGCAGCTTGGAAAACTAGATTATGACCAAGAAAGTAGACACCCTTTTTTTTGCCTTCCAGAAGGTGCAATCATAGAAGGGAAGCCTTTTTTTTCCTGGGAGATTCTTATCAGGAGTGGTGGCCGGAGATAAGAAGGGGCTCGCAGGGAAAGCTTTTGACAATCTTTCACTGCTCTCTCTGGTGTGGAAAATGAGACAGGCTTCTTCTGATAACAGGTCTGTCAGTCACCTGTGTGCATACAAGCGCTACTGGCAGCCATCTAATCTCCTGTCACTCACAAAGGTGATCCCGGTCAGAGACGGAGTAGAGAATCGGATCAAACGGCACATCAGCTGTCAGATAACCAGTCAAAAGATGAGTATTCAAAGCTTGTTTCTTGGTAACACATGGTGAATCTGAACCAATTCATGTTTGAGGGGATTGAGAAAGGTTTGCTAAACAGAACTTTAGAAGCACAGTACTGCACTACTTGACAATGGCCTAACAATGCCTCATTCAAGACTTTAACAAGAGGGAGAAAGAGACAAACGATGTATTTCCTTGTCCTACGGCTTGAGTAATTTGCACTTAAGTGCCACATCAGAAGGGACCACATAAAGCAAACATGTCATTATCCCCTTAGCTGCCCGTAGCTCTTTCCCTCAGGCTTTCGGACAGTTCACCTGCATATTTATTCCCACACCAATCCTCGGCCAGATTCTTTCCCACACTGCAAACCAATTTTTACTCATAAATTGCTAGTAAATGTCACAAATAATTACAAAGATTATCTTAAATTAAAGCTACATTTTAAAGCAGAGAGACTGAAGTGGTATTTTCTTCGCTGTACTCCAATATTCTTTGAAAAAATCATTTTACAGGCACAATGGCATAGGAGAAATGGAGGGAATGTGCTCAGAGAAGCAAAAGGAAGACGGTCCAAATCTGGTTTGGATTACTTTTGTATTTACTTTGAAAGAGACATGTATTAAATACATGCATAAATACTAGTTTGGCTTTTAGGAAAGGGAACGGGTTCACAGACCATTAAATCGAATGGAAGATGGGACAGGAAAAAAAGAATTATCCAATTTGTTGGTGAACCAGCTTTTTGGCTCATGCTGAGCAGACAGGCCCCAGGTGCATTCAGGGCCACGGGGCCAGAGAGCAGCGCTGTAATTTGCTGAAACGGCCAGTATGAGAAGTAAGGTCAGGGCTGGGGCGGGTTTGTCTAGGAGCCGATCTCATCACTGCTGAGTCGAACGCAGCTTCCTGTTGCTTGCCCTGGGCCGGCATTATTCCTGGACTGGCTCCATTATGCACAGTAATCCTCCCTGTAGCCAGTTTGGCCCAGCTATTGTCACCCCCTGTTTCATGTTCGCTGAAGCTGACTCTGTCTGGGTGGGCAATGCCTAAAACCCTCTCTCTCTCTCTCTTGCTCTCTTTGACTCTCTACATCCCTCTTTAAAAGCACAGGGCAAGCAAATGCAGTAAAAGGTGCTAAATAAATGGGTGGTATTCCTGTAAATGAAGGATTTAAAGTTTGGCGACGAGCTGTTGTGTCTGGGAACTTGCTGAGAGTAATTACCGAGGGTTGCCGAGTTAAAAGGTGCCATACCTAGTCTCCAGTCAGCCGTGACTGACACAAAGCCTAAACTTCAACTCTCCGCAGCTGCCAACTGAAAAAATAATTAACGACCGACTGAAGTGTCATATGTCACAATTTTGGATTTAATCATAATTTTGATGATTAAAAGCAGCCATGTTCAATATGGCTTGGCAGTGCCTATCACAAAAACAGCTGGAGAGTTTAACATGCTCACTGATCATCTAGTACTGGACAGGTGGACAGCTTACAGTTTAAACAGGGACACATTTCCTTTGTCAGACCGACAGTTTGTCCTTTGATATTTTTTTATCATTTTGACCTCGCTGAGAATGTGTCCACAATGACATCACCAAGCGAGCAGGTGCACAGGCGCTCACGCCAACAGAAAGTACGAAGGGTCTGTTCAGTGTCCCCACAGTCAAGAGCTCCTGAGAAATAAACACGAATACAGGGCTCCCACACTTCCCGAACAATGATTTTAAACAACTGCTCTATGAATTTGAATTTGCAAACACATTTGATGAAATTTTAATGTTTTCCAAAACCGTGGGAACCATGTGCAAGTCTTGCTAAGCTGTTTCTGAATGGGGAATCCCAAACAACTAGTTGATTGATAGCCCCAAAATAGCTCCAACTAAAGTATTGCTACCAAAATAAACAGTTTAACGTTACACTACACCAAGCTTTTGAACCTTTATGACCCCCAACCAGATTCTCAGCCAACCCTGTGACCCTCAGTATGAAAACCCCTCAATTTATTTAGTTTATAAAGCCAAAATGTGACCCTCATGTTGGCACGCTTCACACTGCATACTCCAATAAGGGATTCCATTACATTTACTGCAAATCACCTGCAGTTTAAACTTTCTTGATAACACAGTTTATAAAAGCACTTTAAAACCCAAGACTGCCATTTCAAGAGATCACGGTCAACTCATAAATTCTTTAGAGCTGCAAGACAAACATTGGTAAATCTGTCTCCTCTATAGAGCCTTAACTCAACGTGCTTCACACCAAACAAATCCTCTTTTATTTGCATTCTAATGCAATGACACAAATAATGAGGCGTAGGTGCAAGACGACTGTTATTTGACATTTATTTAGGAGGTTAGATGACAGCCAAAAAACATTTTTAGGAGCCACTGAATGAGGAGTGAATTTACTGCAGGAATAAAATGCTAATTACTACGTTTATAAATGCTTAGTGATAAAACTTCAACCCTTCCTCTGCAAACACACACACATAAAGCTACTGACGAAATGTAAGGAAGTTTGGCATCAGTGCGTTGTTGTTGTTTTGTTTACAGTGGTGCACACGATCAAAACTATCAGGTAACTCTATACACGTGGATCGAAATATTGCTAAAATGTATCATAAACGTTGCGTCATCATAACACAGCGTGACCTTGTTAAATATTTTCTAAAACAAGATGAGAATAAGAAGCAACATGTACTCACCGGCCACGCAAAACTGAAGGGTAAAACAATCCTTGACTTTTCACTGCGCGTTCCCTTGGTCGAAAATTTATTCCCACCGAGAACGGGCGTAGATCCAGTTCCGAAACTGCAAGCCCCAGCCGAGGAAACTCGCGATTGATATTCCTTTAGACAAACTTTAAAATATGTATCACATTCGTCCCGCGTGCATTTGCGATCCGCCGGGTTCCTCGCGCCGTCGCAGCACGCGCCGTTCTGCAGCTCGCCGTTCGCGTTCTGCATCGATAAGATTTCCAGCTCGAAGTGCCCCGATGCGTCAGACACCTGTTGAGCAGAACAAACTTTAAATCCTTGTGCAGAAAGATGAAATTACTCTCGTTATAGAGTGACAACAGTGTTGGAAATGCTCAGGCAATCTGTAAGTGTCAACATACAGAACTGTTTGTGTGAGGTACAAACAAGAGTTTTTCCTATAGCAGACATGCAACATGCTGTTTACAGAATATCTAACTTTTAAACAAATTACCCCAAACTATGTAATGACTTAAATCAAGACTCACCGTCGTCCGCAAGCATAACAAAAAGGCATGAAGGTAAAAAGCAGAAAATACTGAACTCCGTCGCAGAATCATGCCTTCTTGCTGGTGTTGCTTTGAGACTCAGAAGTTGTAGCCGCCTCACGGCTCTAATGTACTCCCCGATTGAACATGCACGGGTGGAGAACAACTTTTATTTCTTTCAGAAGACTATTTTCCAGTGTGTAGGAAACTGCCTCCTATTTTCCCAGCGTATCTGAAATTCTTATCTTTTTTGTTCTGCGTCTCTCTCTCAGCGGCGGGTATACATTACACAGAAGCCATGAGAGCGTTTGTCCGCGACTGACTGACTGCGCATTCAATACACCAAGTTCAGTTAATGGGGGTGGCGAACGCATGCGTAATTTTAATATTCAAAAGTTAAAGGGTGTGGTTTGTGCGGCAGCCCCGCCCGTGTCCCCCCAGTCCCACAAGATGACGGGTTCATCTGTGAGACTTACAGAGGACCAACCGCATGTTCTTACATCGCAAAAGATTAGTATTTTAAAGGGAAAGGAATGCAGGATGCTACAGTAATTAGCTAACCTCACCATATATGGTAGGACAATGTTTTAAATTACTTACTACAAGTAAACTACAAAAATATGGTCTGTAAAAACATGAAATATATAAATGTAGCATTAAAACATTTTACTGTGTCCTTGCTGCACGTTCCATGCATTTACTATAGTAATAACAACATCACATGCAAATGACTCATTACTTAAGTGTATTTACACTGTAACAAGAACATATTTAACCAGAACTGCCACATCCATCTATTTGATTTACTATCAGTTTACTCATGCCATATATGAAAATAAATAATATTTAAAATGCTTTAATTTGTATAAGATTGCACTATAAAATATTGCAAAACATTAAGATGAAATATCTATCTATCTATCTATCTATCTATCTATCTATCTATCTATCTATCTATCTATCTGTCTGTCTGTCTGTCTGTCTGTCTGTCTGTCTGTCTGTCTGTCTGTCTGTCTGTCTGTCTGTCTGTCTGTCTGTCCGTCCGTCCGTCCGTCCGTCCGTCCGTCCGTCCGTCCGTCCGTCCGTCCGTTCACCCATCTATTCGTCTATCCATCTACCTATCTATCCATCTATTATACATTGATCTATATACCATTCATCTTTCCGTCCGTTTATCCATTCATCCATCCATCCGTCTGTCTGTCTGTCTGTCTGTCTGTCTATTTATGTTTCTGTCTGTCTGTGTCTGTCTGTCCCTCCGTCGATTCATATCTATCTATCTATCTATCTATCTATCTATCTATCTATCTATCTATCTATCTATCTATCTATCTATCTATCTATCTATCTATCTATCTATCTATCTATCTATCTATCTATCTATCTATCTATCTATCTATCTATCTATCTATCTATCTATCTATCTATCTATCTATCTATCTATTTATCTATCTATCTATCTATCTACTGTATCTATCTATCTATCTATCTATCTATCTATCTATCTATCTATCTATCTATCTATCTATCTATCTATCTATCTATCTATCTATCTATCTATCTTTGATCAGCCTATTATTTTGTCTGTCCACAATTACAATAAACATATCAGCATCGTGTTTTATGTTTTATTTAGTCAGGCAATACACATGAATTCTTGTACAGTAAAACGATGTTAAAATAATATAAATCTATCGCATTCATCCCTCTCCATATATTTGTTCACTTGGATCAGTAACTTTGAGACAGCAATAACATTAAACATATCAACATCTAAAAATAATGCCTTGCAGATTGAGTTATTCAATTGTGGAAAGTAATTTAGGAACTAATACAATGTATCAGTGTTGTAGTATTGATACAAAAAGGGCCCTTCTTAATGCTGACATTTAGCATTTTATGAAAAAAACGTGCCTTGATCTGATGCCTCTGAGTTTTAGACATCCCTAAGGCCCTATAGTTGCGCATATAATACAGTAGTTATTTGCCCCAACTGCCCCTGCTGCCCTCTTGTGGGTATGGGGTAAATCTAAAAAAGCTGTTCTAATATAAAGGTTATATAAAAGCAAATCCAAACTTGAGTGTCTGCCAGATATACTCTACTCTTCCAGATATTTCTCTGACGTTATAGGTCATGCTACAGGTCACACCACAAACCTTAGTTCAAACAGTCAAACAGCATGAGACAGTGGATAATCAGTAACTAGTGGCTTATTTCGCCACATCATTTTACAACCGCTGTAGTATGTGAAACAGCCAGGATTGTGGTATGAAATCGTCTGATAAGCAACCTCAGTTGGAGAAGTGCATTTCTACATGTCAGTCAAAGTGCTCTTTAGTCACAGCTTTGGGAGTCTTTAAATCTTGATGTTGAAAGATGGGTAAGGGCCTCTGTTTACATGCATGTCTGTGTTAAGAAGTACTGTACACTTTCAGAAATAAAGGTATGAAAGCTGTCACTGGGGAAGTACCTTTTTAAAAGGTAAATATTTGTACCTAAAGGCCTTCTAACTTATTTGCATATTAGTATTTTAAAGCAAAATTTTAGGAACTAATACAGTATGTAGATTTATGGTATCTATGTAACTGTAACTGCACTGTCAAAAAAACACATTATTTTACCACTAATTTAACACTGTAAATTAACCACCATTAAATTATAGACATTTACCATAAAATAATAGATGGTAAATTACAGAAAACAATCGTAAATTTAAGGAAACTTCTGTAATTTAACATCCGTTATTTCAGTTTTTTTTTTTCTTTCACTTTTTATTGTGATATGATCGGCATACGACCTCGAGCTGAAAATCGAACTTGGGTCGTCGTGTGCACCATGGTGCTATATGTCGGCACACTTAACTACTAGGCTATGAGCGCCGACCTGTCTGTTATTTTACAGTAAATGTCTAATTTAACGGACGATATTTTACTTTTTTTTTTCTGGCACCTCGCCCCAAATATCTGATTTTTTTACAGTGTACCTAAATAGAAAGGTACCGTTTTTACCCATACCTGCCAACACTCCCATTTTTCCCAGGAGTATCCCGAATTTCAGACCCATCTCCCGCCACCCTACCATTTTGTTATTTCGCCCAGAAAACTCCCGTAATTTCACTCCTTAAGAATATTTCACCCGTTATATTTTAGTATGATTCATCCCCAATGAGGTGTATGGTTAGGGGGGAGTTTGAGAGCACACCTCCTATTAAATATCATACATTTTCATTCGAATTAAATCATATGAATTTATACAAATTAGCCACTTTTCTGACAATACGAACATTTCATGCGCATGGCTTTGCTGGCAGGGATCGATGGTGCTGTGTACTGGATTGCTCACCCAATATTTACTTATCTACTGTAATTTATATAGTTTATAATAATACTATTTAACAGTATTTTAACTTTAGGAAACCTACATTATTATTTTTTAAAATAAAATATTGTGATTTCTTGATTAAATATAGCAAAAGTAGAGTCACTCCTTCAATATTATCCAGTCAGAGGAAACCAACAGTAAACGATTCACTAAATTTATAAACTGAATCAGGAAAAGCTGTATTGGAAAGAATTGTTGGTATTTATTCCTTTCAGTGCAGAAAAAAAACTTCAAATGGTTTACTTCATGGTCTACTTTAAGTTGAGATTTTTATTTGATATATCCTTTTACCTCTTCACCTTTATATTGCAATGACAGCAAAATCACATCCCTTAATAGTGTGTGTGGCCACATAAAGGAGATCTATAGCAAGTTGAGGGCAAGATGCCAGGCTGATATTTCCTGTCGGTGAGGTTCAAGATTAAAGGTGCTCTGGACCTTTTGTACCGACCACTGTGCCTTTAAAAGATTGTGACCCCCGAGAGAGGTCTCAGGTTTCTCACTGCATTCAAATAGCCACTCTGTGTAATAAGGGTTAATTAGACTATTTAGACCTCAAAACTTGAGCGCTTTCCTCTCAAAGGGTTTCACCCATTTTGATATCCGCATTCACATTTCATTTGGGATGCCAAAGCCTTGCTTTTGAAAGTCAGACAGGTTTGTTGGATTTAAGCGAATGCTTTTGTTAGAGAATCTTGACGTGCCACTTTTAAGATGGTGCTAGTTTAAAAGCGACTATGGATTAGTGAGATTAGTCCTATATTATAGAGAATATCATGTTCACTCTGTTATTGCAACATCCAAAGTTGTTGAAGGTGAAGGTCGGGAGTTCAGAATCTTGATTTGAAGCATGTAATTTGAAGATTTTTTTTTAATGATACAAAACCTGGAAAATGTTTTTGCATTATATCCTGGTAAAATTGTGCACATGATCTAAGAATGTTATAATGCTGAGCAAAATTGAGTACAGCCCATTTTGAAAGTGACTATTTTTTCATCTATTTCTCAGTGAATATAGGCAATGTATTTTGGTGCATTTAAACAAAACAAATTTATTATATATAAATATATAATAAGATATATTTATTAAAATAATATTTTAGTCACCAAAATTTAGAAATTGAAAGACAATTATTTATTGCAATAATAAATATTGCAAAATATTATTATTATTATTATTATTATTATTATTATTATTATTATTATTATTATTATTATTATTATTAATAATAATAATAATAATAATAATTACAACTTACAAAATCTTTCTTTCTTTCTTTCTTTTTTTTTTTTTTTGCTTTTTAATGAAAAGTTTTTGAAACATTATATGGCTTTAATTATTTGTGATTCTTCATTATTTATAATGGGTAACCACATAAAATGTCATAATAATATCACATTTAAAAATACAATTTTTATACATCTTTTTTATTTCACTTTATAAAATGACCTAATATTCTATCAGGTGTATTCTTTAAAAAGAGAACAAAATTAAGTACAAAAGCATAAAAAAGTAAATACCTATTTAGATCTATTCTCAAAATTTTTTTTATTGTTGTTATAGTTTATTCTAATTTAACCTAATTTATTAATGGATTGCAACTGCTGAATAAAAATTATTTAGTACAAAAAAAAAAAAAAGCTAAAAAGATATTAACTTGTTATTTTGGGCATTTACACCTACCTTACTTTAAATAGTAACAGTTCTTGACCCCAGTGAGCTATATGAATTAATGAGAAAGAAAAATTGTATTGTGTTTATGTTTTTTTTTTCATATACAAACAAAGGAAAACATTCATGTAATAGTTTTGAAAAAATATACCTTTAATGCCAAGTGTGTCAGGAGTTTATATTTTAAATTTGATAACGATAGCAGTTTTTTCCGCAATATCGGAGGCCTTCTTTTCCTCATCGTCAGAGGCATTTTCTCAAAAATGACCTTTCCAAACTAAAATAGTTGCTGAATATTTTGGTCTACATTAACATGTACGTATCTTTGGAAAGAAAACTTTATAGGCTTTACTGCATCATCTAAAGTTTATAATGCTCAAAACAAAACAAAAGTTATAGATGCATAAGTAATGTAAACAAATTGCACCCCACTAAACATTTTATTATTTCATAAACGAATATATGAAATTAGTCCTGAAGCAATAAAGTAATAGGACAAAGCCCACACATCTCCTGAGTATATGTTTTGAATTTGAGGGCAATAACATGCTAAACAATATTTGTGGAATTATTTTTCTCAGACAATGTCTTGTGATTTTCTCCCTCTCCTTGTTCGTGAAGAAGCAGTCTGATGAACACATGCACTGAAGTTTTCTAACAACTGTTTTAATCATTTCACATACTACTTATTTTTTGTTTTTCAAATTATAAAATAATAGACAGAAATGTATAGTATGAGTGATTTATTTGAGTACAAAAAGTACATTTTGGGAAATGAGTCCAGCGCATATGCAGCAAAAAAGTCTTACCAGAGTTGTTTTTGCCCACTCACTCACTGGTAGAAACTGGTTCTGGGTCTGGAATATCTTTTCCAAAGAGTTTGCTGTTGGCTGGTGCTTAAACCCAACTCCATCAGAGATTCAGCTACATGCTTCAGCTGCAAAAATACAGATTTAGGATTTTATTGTAAATAATTCTAAATAAATTGAACAATATTGTGCTAAAATAGATTCATTTAATTACAAACGCCATTACTGACCACCACCAAAACAGCACCAGATTAAGAAATTGTCCTAATTTTGCTGTCAATTATGTACATATATTAATCAAATGAAAGTGATGGACTTTCTACATGTTCCAAAATGCCGTTTGGCTGTTGAAATGTCTAATGACAGAAATATGTTTGGTAACATTAAAAGTATGTTATCTTATTCTATCAAATAGACCAGTGGTTATCAAACTGTGGTATGTGTACCACTAGTAGTATGGAGGCTTACTTCTAGTGGTACCCGGAGGAATGAAATATGTCATGTTCATGCTACATACATTTCAAAATTTATCAAAAATGATGTATATAATATGTCATATATGACATATAGCCTTTATCTCTGAGGTAATCTGCCATGTTTTTTAACTGTGCAGAGTTGTAGCTGCTTTACTGGGCCTACTACGCTACTGTATTTCAATACTGCTCACTTTGATAGTACTTAGACAGACAATTTTTTCTGAGGTGGTACTTGATGAAAAAAGTTTGAGTACCACTGAAATAGACTATAGAAAGTTGGGTGACATATAGCTGCAAATACTTTTAGTTAACAGAGTTTGTCTAAAGAGCACCATCAGGATTACATTTATCATATTCAAAAAATACTTACAGTCTTTCTACTTCAAAATTGTAATTATTTCTGAATATAATAGTTTTATTCCTACACATCATTCCCATTGTAGTTGTGTGTGTTGGTTTTTTATGACTTTTACATATCAGCATATCCACAGGCCAGGACCTGTGTATGTTAAGCTGCCCCAGGGCTAATGTGATTTGAGTAATGACCACACAAGTGAGCCGCAAACCTTTGGGGAGCCCAAATTCAACTGGGGACCCGAGATGTGTACGGGTCATCAGATTGAACTGCACTTTTCCGGTCCCACTCTGCCTGCTCACCCCCTTTTTTTGCATCCTTGACTGGGATCAAACCAGGCAGTTATGGGCTCCTAAATCACGCCTGAAACCAGGAACAAAGGGTCAGATGGCTGTTGCTGAGATGACTATCTATTGTCTGACACTCACTTCTATATACCAATCCAATTACTTAAGCTTGTTGCCACCTCTCATATTACACCAGTCCAGCCTGAGAAGAATGTGGTGGAACAGATTATGTCCTTAATAAGAAAACCCATGTGCTTTCACTGCTGGATTCTAATAATTACTCACTGATGTTTTTTTATTGTTGTTTGACTTTGAACCATAGTTGATTTCTATTCTTAAAGGTGCTGTGTGTAAGTTTTTGACTCTTCTAAAGCATAAAAATACCATAATATGTTTGCAGATATTAAAGAAACATGCTAAGTTAACATTCTTGTTTATCTAAAAAACAATGCTGAAGTCAGATGTACTGCTTTGAATATGTGTTTTCTGTGGCTGAACGTTTGTCTTTGTTTTGGTAATTTTAACCTGCTCAATGCCAGTTTAGCCAATTATATTTCAACACCCCGGGTTGCCTTGGTAACAAAAAAAAAACAGCGTATTTCATTAGTTCATTCAGAAAGGCTCCCAAAGCATGCATTCGTGACCAAAATAAGACCTCTGGTGCACAGTAGCAGCCTCCTAAATGAGTAGCAGATTCAGAGTTCCACATGAGGATAATAATTAGCAAATAAATGAATATTACGAACGTAAACATTAGGTGAGCAGGTTACATTGCAACCCCGTATCCTAACAACTCACTATACACAGTGATAAGCAATTTGGCTGTTTGCACCAGACGAAACACGACAGAATTTCAGATACAGCCATTCAGAAGCACAGAATATGCACTCACTCACGAAATGGTAAGGTTTCAAATCTATTTAATACATTTTAACCCCTTTAACAATATTAAATGTAGATGCTGAATCCCTGATATGTGTTTAGTACTAAAGTTAAATTTCAAACAGAGTAGGGGAGCGCGAGGCAAAAGTAAAGAGGGTTCAAATGTAACACCGAGTTTTAAGGTATTTGCTCAGGGTTAACCATGGCATTCTGAGGTTTTCACCTCAGTGTTGGCAGACGTCTTCCTGACAATTATTGAAAAAGTTTGGCGAAATTTGGATGAGAAACACAGAAGAAAATTTTTTTGCATCAAAAAGTATTTTTTATTATACTCTAAAAAAATGTATTTAAAAAAATCTTATACTGTTTTGGTTACCGTCTTCTAGGCTAAAAGATGGAACCATTTTGAAAGATGTAAAAAACACATTGTGACTGCTAGCCAGTTTTGAGGAAAACACGACACAGTGGGGTTAGTTGTAATAGTGTTACAAATAAGCCACACACAACTAAACAAACAAAATAATTTTTTTAATTTTGAGTGTTAAGAACTTTGTAGAAAATTTGTAGAAAATTTTATGCTAATAATGCAAATGAATGCATTGTATAATAATGCATAATAATGCAAATAATGGCAATACATGTCATGTAAAATGGCATTCAAACTCACATTGTTAGCATTTAACACTGAAAAAGCACACAAGTTTGTGTGCCTGATGTGATCATTGATCACTGTGTTGGTTAGGATACAAACTCTTTTTAATATGGAAAATATTCCTCCTATTGGATGCTTTTATATAGAACAATACTTGTATCACTCGCTCCTGTCCTTTATCTGGCAACCTGCACTTGCGTTTGTTTTGATACAGGAGTACAATACCTAGTTCAACCACTTGGTGACAAACTTACATACTTCACCTTTAAGTAAAAATGATAGAATTTTTCACTATTTTCTTGTTTTTCTTCTCACACATTTAGGTTGGTGGTTGTTGTGTTTTATATTTAAGTTTATGGATATGAAGGGTTTGACATGTGCTAGGGATTTATGAAAGATCATCTTCAAAGTGCACAGCTGGACGATGGCGAAACAGAACATTGTTGGCGCATGATTTTACAGAAATCAAATGTCTCTCGGAAATCAAGACGAACTAATGTTGATCCAAAAATAATGCCATTGTGCACTGTCAACATGTGACTCAACAGAGAAAAGAGAAAGAGAGTAAATTATACACGCTGAATCTGTCTGAGGAGGGTGGAACGTAAAAGAAAGATGGTAAATGTCATAGAAAATGGCACAGAAAGTTGCAATATGACATTTTTGAAATATTAAATAATGAATGAATTTGATTATATGTCTATCCACATATTCAGTATGAGAGATTAGTCCATTATGCTTTCTCCTATTTTAAAACAATCACTGCTGTTTCTAAGATTAAGATATAATTTAATTTCATTCCAGGATTATTGTTTTAAACATGTTTTGCTTTGGACTTAAAAAAAGAAAAGAAAATTGAGCACAATTTATGTTCATGAAAATTCTCCTATGATCACTAAAAATGTATTTATTTGTTCAAAAACAGAATAAAAACAGTATTATTGTAAAACAGTATTAGTGATTTAGAGTGAAGACTTTTTAATTTAATACATGATATAATGTCATTTATTCCTGTGATGGTGAAGCCTAACAGACTTTACTGTCACATGATCCTTTAGAGGTCATTCTTATATGCTGATTTGGTGCTCAAAAAACATTTGCTAAGAGCTGGAAAGTTAAAAGAATTGATTTGAAATTTAAATGCAGCATTAAAATGGTATACGTCTCTTTTGACCTTATTAAATAAATCATAATAATAAAAATTATGATAATAATAATAACCATAATAATAATTACTTTTTAAAAATCTTATCAGCTAAAAGTCCCATGTTTTTTTGTTAAAAAGTGAAGACCCTATAAATGTCTGTACTGTACAAATCTCTTACATTAAAACGCATTTTACTGACTTTTAACGATTCCAGAACCCTTTTTGGTCACAGTTTATTTTGATTGTCCGTTTGTTGAATTTAAGTTACATTGTACCTTCATGCCAACTAATTCTCATTAGATTATAAGTAGACTGTAAGGTTGGGGTTAGGGTTAGGGTTAGGGTTGGGATAAGTGTAAGTTGACATGAACTGGCAAAGTTTCTCATAGTCAGTTAAATGTCTGTTGAGGGAGCAGTATCAACAGATATTAAGCAGACAGTCTTCTAATACTCAAATGGACCATCAAAATAAAGTGTTCCAGACTTTTTAATAAAATAAACTCCCTTCTGTCTTAACAACATTTTTAGCAAAGTGAAACTAAGAATTTAAGATTTAAAATAAATTTTATCATTCATTAGCGTTAAAAATCTCATTTGATTTATGTATTTGTTTGATGATTTTAATTGTATATTTATTATTAAAATGTTCTTGCCATTAAAATAGCCTTAGTTGTGGACATGGCCTTAAATAAAGAATACATTACATTACATTTTTCAGCCAAAAGCCTTGGAATATATACTGTATGCAGTCTATGAATTTCAGACACTTCACCTAATTGAAGGAACACCCATATGCAGATTTACAACTCATGCAAACTGTATAAATTATAGTCATGTTCTTTTTAGAGATTGTGTACAGTATCTGTACTGAGTGTAGTTTTATGTAGATCTTCATCTCTTTGAAGGTCATTGAGCTGTTCAATTAGGTTGTCTTTATTGATGTTACTTTGTGAGGATTGGGAGAACTGATGCTGACCAGATGACAGTAAAAGATGACCAAGTAAAAGAAGATGTGTTTGATGGAGAGAGATAAAGTGCTTCGTAACCTCTTTTTACTTTACTCTTCACTCACACTTTTAGAATATTTACTTTCTGTTTACTTGAGCAGCTTTTACTTAGATGGCAGAGACGGTGGGTTCTGAAATAAATATTATTCTCCCTTGAAACGTGGGACCTCAACTGCTATTTTCAACATTTATTTTACACCAGTGAATAATGGACATTTCATTAGTGACTGTAGAGTCGTAGATGGAAAGAAAGATGTAATCAAGGTTTATGACCAAGTTGACCATGGGTTTAAAGTTTTGATCATCTTTTTTGAATTGATTATATAACTGCATTGGTGACGTATATCAACATTGCGCAAAGTCTAATGTTTTACCTAGATGACATCTTATCCTTTAGAGATCTTGACGTAGCCTAACTTGTATTTATCAGATTAAGACAATGGTAAAATCATGCATTCTTCACTTTCACATGTGCGATTAGTGTTAAAGAAATGTGGCTTTCATTACTGGATTATCACTAGGATATGTAAGTGAACATTAGTCTCGTTAGCCAGCTTCATTCTCATGATGAGATTTCCAGAAAGGTCAGGGTCATGCCATCTGACCTCTGTTATTCTATCAGCATGAGCGGAAACTGACCACTCATCAGTATGAGAGGTTCCTTTTCACTTGTCAAAAGAAGGAGGCAAAGTTTGACTGTTTAAATGGATTACAGCTTAAGTGTTCTTTATGAAATGCAGCTTGTTTGTGGCGTTTAATATATATATATATATATATATATATATATATATATATATATATATATATATATATATATATATATATATATATATATATAGGAAAACAAAATAGCTTCATTAAAAAATATTATTAGAAAAAGCAAAGTAATCATTCATTTGAACAGATTCTCTTTAATGTAATTGACTGAATTTTTTCACAAGATGGACTGAATGATTCATAGCTGCAATTGGGCCTGCCCTAAATTTCAAGTAAACAAACTCAATTTTTGTGGATTTTATAATGGCGTCTATTTCTTTTTTTGATGTCAAACTAATTGAGCATTTTGATTAAAATCATCATCAAAGGGAGCGATAAGCAAGTTTTGTTGCGGAGAACAAGGAGAGCTTGAGCTTTATATATTTAAATCTAAATTATTAGAAATTTAAAAGTGTGAAAGTTAGTTATATCCCACATAACTAAATTTCTCTGGACAAGCTCTAACCCACACATTCAACTTTTCCTTGCCCCACATGCTGCTGTGAAGTCTGACTTCGAGACAAGGGCCAAACATGGACCAAATCTTGGTCAAATCTCAGTCAAGTTAATAACCCAGAACTAAACTGGGCCAGATATGGCGCATGTTTGGCCATTGTCTGGAAGCCTGACTTGGTGTCTCACGACTGCAATAAAATTGATAAACCCATGAATCATTCCGTTTTAGACATGCTATGGGTGTGCTTTTTCTTGAAGTCCAGCTTAATAGACTTTAATAGTCTTGTACACCTTGACTTGTTGGATCGCCTGTGTTTAGGGAGGGTTGGAGCAAAAGTGCAGAGCTGCGGCCCTCCAGGAACTAGAAGATGAAAATGACTTTGTTTATTAAAATATTTCTTTTAATAATAATTTTATAAAAAAAATTGGGGGAAAAAATAAAAAGGGGCTAATAATTCAGGGGGGCTAATAATTCTGACTTTAACTGTATACATTTTTGGGGCATTCTTCATCCACGCCTAAAAAGCAGACCAAGAGGTTAGAAAAAGATGATAGACTATCTGATCTGCTTAGAAGGTGTTATGTTGTATCACAGTCTATACTTCTTGTCTGCCACGAGTCTGTGACTTCATCCCCTGTGATGTCATATGGAGCAGTGATATTGTTAAAGCCTTCTTCCTCAGCTGTATGGTACGTCAGTTTTGTAACCAGTATAGGGATCCAAATGGATTAGGGATGAATGTGAGTGTGTTTATAGGTCTGTGTGTCATTAGACTGTGCTTGTAGGCCTGTGAATGGCAGTAAGATTTGGCGTAGAGAACATGCTCAATAATCCAGAGTTTTGATCCGGTCATATCATAGGTGGGGGCAGAGATGACTTGTGTTGTCTACGCACACACTGAGTGAGCCGATCATCCTTCACTAATGCTAATACCAAACACTGTCATCACTTTCTAGCTCTCAATGTTCTCACTGTTATCTCTGTCACATGCAGATGAAGGGAAATTTGTTTATGTTTGTATGATATAATACCCATGTTTAGCTGTAACCACTGGCATTTAGACTATAGCTACATATATAAGCTTATTTTAATCTGAAAATTATGTTTATTCATTCATTATTTTATTCATTCTCCTTCAGCTAAGACCTTATTTGTCAGGGGTCACCACAGCGGAATTAATACTATTCCAGCATGTGTTTTACATAGCAGATGCTCTTCCAGCTGCTAACCAGTACTGGGAAACACCCATACACTCTCATATTCTCACACACACAAATTTAGTTTATACATGTCTTTGGGATGTTGGGAGCAAACCCACACGAACATGGGAAGAGCATGCATACTTCACACAGAAATGCCAACTGGCCCAGCCGGTACTCGAATTAGCAACCTTCTTGCTGTGAGGCAATAGTGCTAACCACTCTTAAAGGTAATTGAATTAAATAACATGTTTCCCTTTATTCACTTCTAATATACTTTTTGTCTGTAACAATATCACAGATGCATGTTGTGCATGCAAAAATGACTCATCGAAACAATACAGTGAAATAATAATATTGGAAAAAAAGCAACCAGTGTCCTAGTGGCGCAGTGGGTAGCATGATCGCCTCACAGCAAGAAGGTTGCTGATTTGAGCCCCAGCGGGGTTAGTTGGCATTTCTGTGTAGAGTTTGCATGTGCTCCCTGTGTTTGTGTGGGTTTCCGCTCCGGTTTACCCCAAAGTCCAAAGACATGCGCTTTAGTTTAATAAAATAAGCTAAATTGGCCGTAGTGTATGTATGTAAATGCAAGAGTGTATGGGTATTGGGTTGCGGTTGGATGGGCATCCGCTGTGTTAAACATATGCTGGATAAGTTGGTGATTCATTTTGATGTGGTGACCCATTTGAAACTTTTATTTTGTATAAATTAAATCTCAGTTGTACTGTAACTTTTGTTGGTCAGTTATCTACTAGATGAACAAGAAGAACGAATAACATTTGAGGTTCCAAAACTCGAATTGCCGTGAGATTGTGTTGGTTTGTTAAATAAATAATAATTTAGCCTCAACTAAAGTTAAAGTGAAATATTCACACTTTTGTGAAAGCTTATATTAAAATGTTGTCACTTTTATTGACAATTTTAAATAAACAGGAAATGCTTTTGCAATGAATTTGCAGCACTAAACATTAGATTACCTTGGAAGAACAAACTCTGTTGGAAGGATGAGAGAACTCAGAAACTTGTTGTGAGAATGGAGCTGTCTGTATATTTGTGCCAGTCTCTCAAATAAAATTTCTTAAGACACATTAATATTTTAGAAAAGGTAGTTAAAGTTTGCATAACCAATGATTGAACTTATCCTATAAGTAAATATGCAGCCTATTTTTTGATTACCTGACCGGCAGAGATAACGGAGAAATGATGTGGTCCTATTGCACAGTGTCACCCACGTGACGGAACTCGTCATAAAAAACTAGGAAAAAATTCAACATGCTAGACTTTTTGTGATTGTGTCGTGAGGCGTTGCAGGCATGGTATAGATGAATTACCAGTTTGTAAACGTTCAGGATGCGCGCAACGAGGTTGCTGAAAAAAACCTGGAGCCTAGCATTTACAGCAAGAGAATGACATCCGATGCGGTACAGAGTTTGTTGTTGTCTTAGAAATAAGTTATATTGATTACATATTATATATGTATTGTTTACATAATGCTTTCAGGTCCTTTTGCAATAGCACCCTCCCAATGGATATTGGATAATATGAAATAGGCAAGCATCCAGGCCGAAATATACAACTATCTCATTAAAACTCCAAGTGAAATTTTCAAATTTGGCATCCTACTGCACAACACGACATGTTTGCTTTTGCAACCGGTCTTTTTTTGAAACCGGGGACCCGTGTGATGTAGGTTGGTAATTCCTCTGTAGGTTGTCGTGAACTATGCAACATTACACGAGAAGAAACGATTGAATCTTGTGTAACGATGCCCATTTGTCATTTACGAATCCCCATGAAACCCTACGTCAAGAAAATTGTTTCCGGGGCTTAAGCTGAAAGATAGTGAGTGAGAGGGTGAGTCAGCATAGAATGAAGAAGCAAAAATATGTTAAACTGATTAGAGGATGTTGGCATGGCATGGTGAACAAGTCAAATGGCACACTGTTTTCTCAGCCATAAGTGGACCATCTCAAGTCCTGATGAATGCTCTCGCTTTATGCACATAAGTGGCTCCACTGTACATGCTTGAGCCGTGCGTGAAGGGTCGCATTAGCACAGCTGTGTGGGAAACCCATGTCGCCGCTAAAACCCCTTGTGCCAAATGTCCTCTGTGTCCGGCCTAACATTAGCGTGAGAAAAAAAAAGTGAAAGGGAAAGAGGAAGGAAAACAAGTGTGGAGCTGCTGGCACTGTGATGGTAATGGTAGGAATGGAGATGATTGATGTGACGAGAGAACGGATTGAAGGAAGTGAGGAGCGCTTGCTTGTATCTCTCTGCACGCTCTGAAATAACACAAGCTCTCCCACATCGGCCTCTTGAGACTCAAATCTGCGGGACTTTGGGAGGGTTCCACTTCACTAGCTCAGGGTGCCATGTGACAGATTCTCAATGAGGTGGAACTCTGTCCTCCTTGGACAGGAAATGACTTGCTGGGCCTCGTGAGGCTAATTATTCACATTTCCCATCCACAGGAAAAGGGGGTTTTGATTGACTTTATCAAATGCTTCCGTCGCCATTTCCTTCTTGGTTGGTCTAATCCTTTTATCTCTTTCCAAGACACCTTTGGATTCATAAGGAAAAAACTTCTTAGGCGTCTAGCAATTCTGTGATTATTCATGTAGCTCTTTCTGTGCTTGACGGAAATAAGAGATTGTCTTCGCTTAATGTGCACAAATATTATGTATTTATTTATTTATCATTTTTAAGACAATCGGGCCAGACTCAGCATGAATGCACTTTTTTTCCCCCCAGAAACCCAGCAATGTTCATGGTTTGAGCTCTGTGCTGTAAGAGTTTTATGCAAGGATACACCAAGATTTAAAGTTGGTCTGAAATTGATTACCGATGAAGCTCATTATAATTGGAGACTGATAATTAATATAACAACATTATATAAAAATATTAATATACCTTTTTCTGAGTCTTGACTCATTCATCAACACATGAGAACAGTACAAACAATCACCAAACATACAAAATAAAGAGAAACAGGCTACTATCTCAGTGGCTACAGCGATAGTTGACCATTAGATGACTAGCATGGGATATTTTTTTCAAGTCTCAGTGTTGGTATTGGTTTGAGATGTTGTGGCATCTCATTTCAGGCCTTTATGAATTCATAAAAGAAAGATCTCTGTCTATAACAGTATTTAAAAGCCGGCAAACATCCATTTGTTACGGATCTGGTGACGATCAGTCCTGGAATTAAGTTTTGGTAGCAAAGCACAAAGGGCTACTGAGGTAGAACTTTATTTAAAATTTGATAGTACAGTTTACAGGCGGTACAGTGATGTTGTGGGTAGCGCTGTCACTTTACAGCAAGAAGGTCGCTGGTTCGAGCCTCGGCTGGATCAGTTGTCATTTCTATGTGGAGTTTGCATGTTCTCCCTGTGTTTGTGTGGGTTTCCTCCGGGTGCTCCGGTTTACCCCACAGTCCAAAGACATGTGGTATAGGTGAATTGGGTAGGTTAAAATCTTGCGTAGTGTATGTGTGTGAATGGGAGTGAGTGTGGTTTTGAGCAATACCAAAAGATGTGAAGTAAATAAGTCTCTAATAAATAATTTATTATATTAATTTACGTCACAGTGGCACAGTGGGTTTCCTCCGGGTGCTCCAGTTTCTCCCATGTCCAAAGACATGTATAGGTGAATTGGGTATGTGTGTGAGAGTGTGTAAGGGTGTTTTCCAGTGGTGGGTTGCAGCAGGAAGGGCATCTGTTGCATAAAACATATGCTGGATAAGTTGGCGGTTCATTCCGCTTTGAGATTCCAGATTAATAAAGGGACTAAGTCGAAAAGAAAATGAATGAATGAATGAATAATAAAGTTTAATCCCTGCGTTCATAATGTAATTCTTCAAATGGTAAAGCATTAGAGAGTGATAGAGCAAAGAAGTGATGTGTCTATCCAGAAAGTCTATTGTTCTGTTTGTCTCATTTATATACAGTTGAATTAAGAGCACCTGTTAAATTTGAATTTTTTAAAATGTTTTTTTTCCCCTATTTTCTTAACGGAGGGTAAAATGTATTTCCAAACATTTCTAAACACAGTTTAATAACTAACTTCTGATAACTTCTGATTTCTTTTATCTTTGCCGAGATGACAGTTCATAATATTATACTAGATATTTTTCAAGGCACTAGTATTCAGCTTAGTGACATTTAAAGGTTTAACTAGGTTAATTAGGCAAGTTATTGTATAAAAAATTAAATATTTGTAATTAAAAAAATATTGCTTAAGGGGCTAATATTATTGACCTTAAAATGTTTCTTTTTAAAAAATTAACAGCTGTTTTTCTTCCAGCTAAAATAAAATAAACAAGACTTTCTCAAGAAGAAAAAATATTATACACTGAAAAATTCCTTGCTGTTTGAAAAAGAAAACAAAATCAAGAAAAATTCAACTCTATATTTTAAATATTTGCTATATATTCTATTGTTTACTGTTAAATTCATTTAATTGTATGATCAATCACACAAATAGTGTTGTAGTGCAGTGTACATATTTTAATGCAATATAAACTTTATAATGATTAATATTAGATATGTTGTTGATTGTATTTTTCCAGATTTTTTTTTTTTACTGCTGTTGATTAGATTTTCTTTGATTATATCTTCATACACATTTGGAAAATGTCTCATATACTTATCATCTATATAATGCAGCTGTTTACTAAATCTACTTTGTATGTTTAAAGTTAGTTATGCATAATTCTTAGAATTGGGTTCCATCTTGCTTCGAAAATATCTTTAAATATATTCATCTGAAGTCTAATGCAATAATTTATTCTTTCCGTTTCGTAAATTTCTATAATGTTTTGAATCCATTGTTCGAACTCAGGTAGGTCTGATCTGAGCCAGTTAGACGTAAAACATTTTACTGCTACAGAGAGCAACTTTTGAAATAAATAAACAATTCTTTCTCCCATGCTTTCAGGCACCAAACCTAGAACTGCCACAGTTGGATCAAAGGGAATACCAATACAAAATCGGTCTCCAAGTATATTACACACATCATCCCAAAGCTGTTGTGGTTTTGAGCAATACCAAAAGATGTGAAGTAAATAGATTTCTAATAAATAATTTATTATATTAATTTATGTCACAGTGACACAGTGGGTTTCCTCTGGGTGCTCCAGTCCAAAGAGGTGAATTAGGTAAGCTAAATTGGCCGTAGTGTATGTGTGTGCGTGTGTGTGTGTGTGTGTGTGTGTGTGTGTGTGCGTGTGTGTGTATGAGAGTGTGTATGGGTGTTTCCCAGTATTGGTTTGCAGCTGGAAGGGCATTTGCTGTGAAAAACATATGCTGGATAAGTTGGCGGTTCATTCCGCTGTGGCAACCCCTAATTAATAAAAGGACTAAGCCGAAAAGAAAAGAAATGAATGAATACATTTTGGTTTCTCTCTCGTTGGTTGTTGACAATTTTTGCAATGCGACACCAAAGATATCCAGTGCAGTATTCTACAATGATATTATGCAGTCAATATAATAAAATAATAACATTAACTAAACATTTAACTAAACATTTAACATTTATACATAAATTTAACATTTAACTAAAAACCACTTCAGTCTTTAAAAAGCCCTAATTTAATGTGCAAGCTATTAATTGGCCATCAGCGATCATGTCAGCCAATCCAAGTTCCGCCGATCTTCACTGTTTCACCTCACAGCTCAAATGTGTGCGCAAACCAATCAAGGCAGGGGTGCGTGAGATCTTATAGCTGGTGTTGCTACTGCAGTTCGTTCAATCAAGACTTTTAACTTTCACTGAGGACTAAGAGGTAGTTGTGCCTGTGTAAATGTTGGCTCAGTGTCGTGTGTGTTCTTTCCCCCAAGTGTGTTTACACAGTAATGGCTCTGCTTGCAATGAGAGATGTGGTGCTAATTAACTTGAAAACACACTGTTAAACTGTCAGCAATCACTGTTTCAATGCGCGGCTATTTGCTTTAAAGCTGGAAGGAAGTTATGGATTTCTCTGTGGATGCAGCGAGAGTCTTACTAACCCAGTTTGCCGCTCACCCACCCGTCTGCCCCATTAAACAGCTAACAGTGGGAGGCATGAGAACTGTCAAACAAACTTGCCTTCTCTTTCTCCTGCACTTTGTGAAGAAATGCAGCCCGGTGCACTGATAAAGAGCCCAGAAACAGACGCTTCAATGTCTTGTTCGTGCTGTATTTGTCATAAAAGTGTTTACAGTATAAAGTAGAAGGCTTGTTGGATTTAAAGCCCTCCTTCAGCACATCATTAAACAGGTAGAGCCTCTTGTTTGGAATTGAGAAGATAATACATTATCCTTTTAAATATGTCTACAGTACAAGTGCATATTGTAAATCAGAAACATTTATGTAATTGTCAAAATATGTATGTTCAAGAATCTTCTTTATGGGCTTTTTGTGGGGCATAACAGTAAAGCATTGTGGGTATTACAGTAAAACATGATTTTATTATTACTACAGAAGTAAGCATACCACATTTTTATTTTAAGATTACAACAATTTTATAATTATACACTCACTGGCCACTTTAATAGGTACAACTGCTTGTTATTGCATTTTTCTATTCAGCCAGTGATATGACAGCAACTCAGTGCATTAAGGCGTGTAGAGATGGTCAAGACGATCTGCTGCAGTTCAAAATGAGCATCAGAATGAGGAAGAAAGGTGATTTAAGTGACTTTGAATGTGGCTTGGTTGTTTTTGCCAGACGAGTATTTCAGAGTCTGCTGATCTACTGGGATTTTTACGCATAACCATCACTAGGGTTTACAGAGAATGGTTTGGAAAAGAGAAAATTTCTAGTGAGCGGTAGTTATGTGGGCGAAAAAGCCTTGTTGATGCCAGAGGTCAGAGGAGAAAGGCCAGACTGGTTCGAGCTGATAGAAAGGCAAGTCAAATAACCACTTGTTACAACCGAGGTATGCAGAAGAGCATCTCTAAACCCAAAACACATCCAACCTTGAGGCAGATGGGCTACAGCAGCAGAGGACCATGCCAGGTGCCACTTCTGTCAGCTAAGAACAGGAAACTAAGGCTACAATTCGATCAGGTTCACCAAAATTGGACAATAGAAGATTGGAAAAAAGTTGCCTGGTCTGATGAGTCTCAATGTCTGCTGTGGCATTCAGATGGTAGGGTCAGAATTTGGCGACAACAACATAAGAAGCATGGATCCATCCTGCCTTGTATTAACAGTTCTGTAGAGGTGGGGTTATGGTGTGGGGGATTTTCTTGGCAAACTTTGTACCAATTGAGCATTGTGTCAACGCCACACCCTAACTGGGTATTGTTGCTGACCATGTCCATCCTTTTATGACCAGTCTTCTGATGGCTACTTCTAGCAGTATAACACGTCATGTCATAAAACGAAAATCATCTCAGACTGGTTTTTTGAACATAACAAGTTGATTGTACTCAAATGGCCTCCACAAACCATTATGGATGTGCAGTCGACAAACCTGTAGCAACTGTATGATGCCATCATGTCAAAATGGACCAAAATCTTTGAGGAATATTTCTAGTAAATGTGTTGAATCTATGCCACAAGGGATTAAGGCAGTTCTGAAGGCAAAAGGGGGTCCAACCCAGTACTAGTAAAGTGTACCTGTACTGTAGGAGTTTTATGGATATACCAAAATGTAAATTTGGTCTGATAACCGATCAATATCGTTATAATTGGAGACTAATAATTGATATAAGGTCATTAAATAGAAATATTAATATGTTTTTTTCTGTGTCTGATTACAATAACAAATGCAAACAAATACATTGGAGAGATAATTTTGTTTTAAAACCTTAATCTTAGAAAAAAATTACTTAAAGGGATATATTAAAGTCTTACTTTTCCAAAAATCATTTACAACTTTTAATTCTGTCCTATTTTCATTGATGTTGAAAACTCTTCAAAATCATTTGCATGTCATTTAAAAATCTCATGGCCAGCAGCGCAAATCTGAAGTGAGTCTAAAATAATCTAGAATTAACAGCTCATTAGTCACTTTGCTGTATTGAGCTGATAACAATAGCATTGAAAATATATATATATTTTTGGTGATACAGACAGGCATACCTGTCAACCCTCCCGTTTTTACCGTTATTCTCCCGTTTTTTACAGTTCAATCCTGCTAAAGGTATGTTCCCGTATTTCTTCCATATTTTCAGTCTTTCTCTGAAGGGTGGCAAGGAACATTAAAGAGCCAAACCTCTCTATAAGCAACCAATACCGCCAATATATAATACCCATACCGAGTCTGTTCTGTGCTTTCGCTTTGTTTAGGCACAAAAACTATTTGAAATAAATATAAAAATGGCGCGATTCCCCTTCCTTTTCATTATAGGTTCCGTCACACCTCCTATGCAATCCTCAAAACAGTCATATAATGGTGCGTGACTGTCAGCTGAAGTGCTCTATAGTGATAAATAGACAATGTATTATGGGGGGATTCCTAATTCAAATGACCATAAATGCTAAATAAACCAGGATTAAATGTATCATTCTCTATTTGTTCAAGACCAAAAGAAATAGCATAACTAAATTACAAGTGTAAACATATCGTAAAGCTTTCAGCAGGTGTGTTTACACCAAAATGCAGCCAAAATATTGATGACTCATTGTGTTTTAACAGTCATTACCATCTTTCCCTCCCAAATAACACCTGCAACATGTTTATAACTACAGTAAATGACTCATTAATACAAGTTGTAACATAATTTTATTTTGTGTGTATATACTGAAACATGTATTTAAACATGTGTTTGAACCGTTGAATTGTTGACTGGGTATTCTGCAAATGGCAGTATTGTCCACTTGTTGTCTGTGGAAACTTCTGTGAGATGGAAATGTTAAGTATGCTGTTGTAAAGCTATCAAGGCAAAGTGTTCATATTGTAGCATCTGCTAGTGAGCTTTGTGGCTGGGAGAATACCAATAAGCCCTTGCAAGTGAATAATTAAATTTTAGAGCGTGCAAATAATTGCTATTTAGAATTAGCAGATGTTTTAGCCTCATCTTACTTCATTTTTTTTGTATGTAGAGACTTTAAGAGTTGTGGTTTTTTCAGAGTCATTGTTAATGTGATTAGTGTTCCTTTGGTGCATTTGGATCCCGCTTAGCTAAAATAATTTAACGCCTGTGACCAAAAAAAAGTTTGTTTTGTTTTATTGCGGAATATTGCAGAAAAGAAAAACCCACAATATGGTCATGCTTTACATCAACACCCTAGTTACTAAAATACTGCACTGAGTCAACCTGAACTATTTTTTTTACTACTGTGTGTGGCTTTAGGTGCACCACATGTGGTTGAATCTTGGATTTCTCTCTATTGAATTGCTCATGTTTAGGTTGACGTTATCTGCACTTTTTTGCATCATATAGCTTAATCAGCCATTATATAAAAGTTGATGTAACAACTAAGATAAAAAAAAAAAAAAATTATTACAGAACAGATCTCACTGTGAAACTGTAGCATGTCATTCGCCAGACCAATTGAAGCTGGGTGAAAATATTGATGCTGGCGGAGTGAAGGAACCACTTGCAGGCCATGACGTAGCGGTTTTTCCATGACACTTCTGATGATTGTTTCCAAATGCTCCTGTCAGTAATAATAAATCTAACATAGACATTCCGTTTAGTTTCAAAGTAAACAAAAGCTTTTTCAATCCACACGGCTCATATGAACGCATAAAGCAATAACTTCAAGTGGTGCAGGCAGCGTTGTAAGATGATGTATGTTTTTATGTGTTAGGGGCTCTTTCCTCCACTTTTTTTTCATGAATTCTCCCTTCTCTGGAATGTATGAAGCACTGGAGGAGGGTAAAATCAGACTGATACTGTTTTCTTAACTTTACAAATGGCAAAAGCAAGTATTAGCGGTAAAGTCAGCTGTAGAAACATAGTTGTCTGATCTAATAGTAAAATAGTAATGATTTACAAGTTACAGCCAGGTGTTTATCCCATTTTCCATAAGGTTGAAGAATGAGAGTTCATATTTTTGTTGTTAGCTTTTTAATAAAATATTATTAGGTGATTGTATGTACAGCTGAGGTCAAAATTATTAGCCCTCTTGTGCTTTTTATTTTTTATTTTAGTTTTTCAAATATTTCCCAAATGATGTTTGCAAGGAAATTTTCACAGTATTTCCTATAATATTTTTTTCCTCTGGGGAAAGTCTTATTTGTTTTATTTCGGCAAGAATAAAAGCAGTTTTAATTTTTTCAAAACCATTTTAAGGTCAAAATTATTATCCCCCTTTAGCATTATTTGTTTTGATTGTCTACGGAACAAACCATCATAATACAATGATTTGCCTTATTATGCTAACTTGCCTTATGAACCTAGTTAAACCTTTAAATGTCACTGTAAGCTGAGTTCTTTAGTCACCTGAAAAATATCCAATAAAATATTTTGAACTGTCATCATGGCAAAGATAAAATAAATCCATTTTTAGAAATGAGTTTTCCTCATCACTATCCCAGCAGAGCAGAAGATATGTCTTGCAAATGTGTAAACCCTTTCTCAATGGATTGATACATTTTCCCCACCATTTTTCAAAACAGTTAACACGGAAGTCATTCAAGCAGTCAAAACCCCATCGTTTTGGCTATAGTAACCAAACAGAAACCATCTATTCCTATTCCATTAGAAACTACCAAGATCAGAATGAAATCTCTGATCACTGGTTTGACTTCTTTAGTTAGATATCAGTCTGCAAATCTCATAAAATAAGGTGGCAGGTCTATGTTGTTCTTTGAAAGCATGGGTGGAGGAGGTCAGTAGTGGCTATGTCTTATGCTCTCAATAGATTTTACTTTATTTTGGTTTACATGTGTTTTCTGTGATATTTACAGTATTTAATTGGTTTCTTTTTGTTTTATTTTTTTTACAGTATTTCAGTTTTCTGCCACAGTTTGAAAAAAATGTCATGAATTCAATAAATATGTATTCAAAGCATTTCTTATTCTGGATCCAATTCTTTGCCAAAAGGAAAGTTTGACACAGCCTACATAGAAAGACAACAAATCGCACTGGCAATAGGCAATGTCAAGCAATGGTGCACTGAGTTCTGTATTTGGTTGTCCATTGTGTAATGATTGATTAAAATAGCTCATATACGTATTTGCAAATTGTGTTGTTTGAAGGCAAATTGTGCTTTTGTTGCATATTTGAAATGTTTTGGCACAGTTAGAGCCTGCTCGTTTTGACCATGAGTGCCACTGTTTAGGCCTGTGTGTTAACTGTTTTAAAAATGTGGAGTTTCAGTTGACAACTGCATCAAGGCAATCAAGAACAACTGTAAACAGAAACTGGGGAAAGATATACAGGGCATTAATAATTCATGTAGGCTAATAATTCTGACTTCCTCTCTACATGCTCTGTAATACAGTAAAGAATAACTAAATCTTGATTGTATGTGTTTGGGGTTCAGGAAGTGCTCGCTTACATGAAGCATATCAACAAGTGTTTGATGCCAAACCGATGAGCCTGTTCTTCCTGCCTTTGTGATGGATTGATGGGTAATTAAGGGTGTTTTATGTTTAATTTGTCTGCGCAGTGTCCTGTTTGGAGTGTTCAATGAATGACGCATTAGTGCATTAGCAAAGATTAGTGCCTTTGCAAATAGCAATATCTCCACCTGAAGATGCGACATAAAGTTATGCACAAAACTGCATTATCACTTCCTGATAAACGGCTCCAAATATTAAAAAAGAAATTTGCTGCAAGTAGAAGAAGTTATCATGGGCTTTTTTTTTTTTCTTTTATAATAAATGACTTGCAGCTCAGAAGACGAAAATGCTTAGAACATTTTGGAGGTGCGAATAACTGACAGTTCTGATAATAGGGCTGGGTGATTTGGCCTAAAATCAAAATCTCTATTAATTGAACACTTTAACTTGATCAATGAGCAATTGTTTATTTATTTATTTATATATTCATTCATTCATTCATTTTTTTGCCCTCACAGTTCACTTACAAGTTTTGTACAGTAAATATGCTCACAAATTACTAGTGAGAGATTTTTGAATGAAGGGTGTATTAGTTGATTTAAAAAAACTGAAGGGAACACACATGCTATCTACTATCTATGATTATTTATTTATTATTTATATATATTTATTTATATGATTATCAGCAAGGAACAACTGACATTAAAACACACACTGCCTAAAACAGACGCTTTTTTCTTAAAAAAATGAAAATAAATAAATTGCTCTTTTCGAAACTATAATTTATTTTCAGTGTTTTTCATATTAAAAGTAGAAAATAAGCAGTATCTCTTTTAAATAAAATAACAGTGCATATCCTGCATCTTCTGTAAAGAAGTATTTTAATGTAAATAATAAATTTAATGTAGTGGAAAATATGACATCTCAAGGCGTCTCTGGTGCAGCTTCCCATCATCAATGTTGTGCAAAATAAGGCTCAAGAATGGGTTCATCGTCCTCATTGACCAGAGATCATATTTGACTGCAGAAATAAATCAGAGCAGGATCTCTTGACTCCACATGTGGTAAGGAAAGTAATTGAAAAAAATCGACCTACAAATTAGATTCTGAATGTCGATTTCAATTACTTTTTGATTAATCGCCTAGCTCTATCTGAAAGCTAATACACTGCTTTTTTGTCTAGTTCCTTCTCCAAATATTGAAAAATTCAAGAAATAGACAAAATACTGTCTTTTTAAAAGAAATAATGTCAAAATTAAGAGAGTTTTTTCCTTGAAATTTCCTTGAAAACTTGTAATTTTACTATTGATTTTCCAATGGAGTAAGCAAAATAATCTTATGTCAAAAAAAAACAACAAGATTATTTTACCTATCGCATTGGGAGATTATTTTGCATATTTTAAGGAAAAATACGCATAATTGCTTTTGTCTAAGGCATTGTAGATTGACCAAAATTGCATTTTAGATGATGTGCAATGTGGTCAGTCAACTGGTTTGTCCAGTTTTGCCATCCCATCACACCCCAGTTCAGGCAGTTTTTGTGTTATCACATGATCTGTCAAAACAAAATTGTGATTTTTTTTATGTGTATGTTGGAATTTGTTTGGTAAATGAGTTTCAATAGTAGCTTATGAATTTTTTTTCTTATGGGATAAAACGTTTATCCTACTTTCATTTCAAACCCTTGCCTCGGGGTATAGGGTCCCTTTGGCAAAGAACAGATGTAAATTTTAATTGTTCCTTTTGCTATTGATTAGCAGTTTTTTTTTATAATTATTTTTTAGGAGTTTTCACTTTTTATTGAGATAGGATAGTTGAGGACAAACAGGAAAGCATTGGGAGCAGTGAGAGGGGCATATTACCTCAAGCAGGGAATCGAACTCGAGTTGGCGGAGGTGTCTGGACATTTTTATTTTTTCTTTCATTTTCTAAATGTTGTTTATTGTTTATCCTAAGTGTGTGGTATGATATATATGTTTTAAATATATTATGCTGCAGAACTAATCACCCCAAAAGGGGACAATAAAGTTTACAGTAACAGTAACAGTTGTACGCATATGTTTTTTTTGCACATTTTCAAAATGTGTGTATCTTGGCAATTCCATTAAACATTTTCATCTAAAATGCGCTTAGATGGATAGATATATGGATATTGTCTGCCAAAATGAATGACGAGAACTACAAGTGTGAACTTAATAAAAAAATGACTTGGGTAATGTGATGCAAATTAAATTTCATGGATCAAATTGACAGTTTAACGCTAAAAATTGTTAAAGTGCCCAAATAGGTATTACAAATGCCTCTTCAAATCCATAGACAAAACAGATAAATGATCCGTATGGGTGAATTATGCTTTGATGGTGTGTTGGATGTTGGAGATTGTAATCAAAGATTTCTGATGAATTTTGGCATAAAACTACTGGGATGCTGGTTTGGACAATGATAAGAAGCGTTGCAGTCAGAGAACAGCTGTAACTCGATGCCGTGTAGTAGATGCTATTAAAGAGCTGCGTGTGTAAGTGGGAGAGATAAGGAGCGAAAAGAAACAACAGAACCATGTGAAAGTACAGAAGGTGAAAAGTGTGCAAATGGAGCTGTTGGAATGTTGATGAGAAAACATCTGTTTTGAGATCGACGTCATTTGAAAAGCGTGTTCTCAGACTAATTAGGAGGAAGGCATTAGATCTGAGCACAAAAGTGTGGCATGCAGATAAAAATTCCAAACAGCCCAGAGCTGAAATAGCTCAGTGATGTTTGTCAAAGATGAGACGACAACAGACATGAGGTCTTAATTATATTGTACTGTACTGTAAAAACTAGAAAGCTAATACACAGAGGGAACAAAAGAGTCAAATCTGTATCCATAATGTTTTCCATAATCCATCATTTTAACATAAAACACCAGAACTGTTCATGTGATAAACGCCTGTTGCTTATTAAAGTTGGCAGACTGTAGTGACATGGGGCTATTTTTTTTAAATATTTCAATTTATTTAGAACATTATTATTCCAAGGCAGCATCATGTTTCCTTTACAGATCTATTGCACAAACAGCTCTTCAGAGTGTCATAAGACTTTTTTTGATTCTAAAAATGTTCTTTAACAAAAATCAGTCCTTGTTAAAACATTCTCTGAATGTTTTTAAGGAACCAAAAATAATTCTTCTGTGACATTATAACAAAAACCTTGAATTGAATGACCATGAATTGGATGAATGAAAAATACTAAAATAATAAGGTGCACATTTCCCCTCAAATTAAAAAGAATATTAAAAAGTAATCAATATATCTGAAAAATGTCTCTTTTCTCCTTTCTTTTCTTTTTTTTTCTCTTTGACTTTGGTTGAAATATTTCAGGATTTTTACCCTAATTCAAAGAATATTTTCTTTTCCGTCATTTTCTTTCCTTTTCTTTTCTTTTCTTTTCTTTTCTTTCTTTTCCTTTCCCTCTCTTTTCTTTTCTTTTCTTTTCTTTTCTTTTCTTTTCTTTTCTTTTCTTTTCTTTCCTGTCCTGTCCTGTCCTGTCCTGTCCCTCCCTTTCTCTTCTCTTCTCTTCTCTTCTCTTCTCTTCTCTTCTCTTCTCTTCTCTTCTCTTCTTCTCTTCTCTTCCCATCCTTTCTCTACCCTTTCCTTTCTTTTTCTCCCATCCCTTTCTGTCCTGCCCTGTTCCATCCGTCTCATCGCGTCCTGTCCCTTTCCTTCCCATCCCATCCCTTTCCTTTCCAGTCCTTTTCCTTTCCTTTCCTTTCCTTTCCTTTCCTTTCCTTTCCTTTCCTTTCCTTTCCTTTCCTTTCCTTTCTGTCCTGTTCCATCCTGTCTGGGCCCATCCCTTTCCTTTCCTTTCCTTTCCTTTCCTTTCCTTTCCTTTCCTTTCCGTTCCTTTCCTTTCCTTTCCTTTCCTTTCCTTTCCTTTCCTTTCCTTTCCTTTCCTTTCCTTTCCGTCATGTTCCATCCCATCTGGGCCCATCCCTTTCCTTTCCTTTCCTTTCCTTTCCTTTCCTTTCCTTTCCTTTCCTTTCCTTTCCTTTCCGTTCCTTTCCTTTCCTTTCCTTTCCTTTCCTTTCCTTTCCGTCATGTTCCATCCCATCTGGGCCCATCCCTTTCCTTTCCTTTCCTTTCGTTTTTCCCTTTCCTTCATATCCCTGCCCTACCCCTCACCTTTCTTTCCATCCCATTCCTTTCTGTCCCACTCTGTTCTGTCTGTTCCGTCCTTTCTCGTCTCTTTTTTCTTTCCATCCCGTCCCTTTTCTCTCCTTTCTGTCCTGTCCTGTCCTTTCTTGTCCTGTCCCATCCCGTCCTTTTATTTCCTCTCCTTTTCTTTCCTGTCCTTTCCTTTCCTTCTCTTGCCATCCTTTCATCTACCCTACCCTTTCATTCTGTCCCATCCCTTTCTGTCCTGCCCTGTTTCATCTGTCCTATCCTATCCTATCCTATCCTATCCTATCCTGTCCTGTCCTATCCTATCCTTTCCTATCCTATCTTATCCTGTCCTTCCCATCCCTTTCTGCCCCGCCCCGTCTCTTCTCTTCTCTTCTCTTCTCTTCTCTTCTCTTCTCTTCTCTTCTCCTCTCTTCTCTTCCCTACCCTTCCTTTTCTTTCCATTTCACACCTTGCTGTCCTGCAATGTTCTGTCCGTCTGTCCATCCCTTCTTATCTCTTTCCTTTCCATCCTGTCTCTTTTCTTTTCTTTCTGTCCCTCCCCATGCTGTCCCGTCCTGTCCCTTCCTGTCCCGCCCCATCCCATCCTTCTTTCTTTCTTTCTTTCTTTCTTTCTTTCTTTCTTTCTTTCTTTCTTTCTTTCTTTCTTTCTTTCTTTCTTTCTTTCTTTCTTTGCTTTCCTTTCCTTTCCTTTCCTTTCCTTGTCTTCTCACTTTCCTTTATGTCCCTTTCCTTTACTTCCTGTTCTATTTTCCTATTCCTTTTTCTTCCCATCCCATCCCTTCCCTTTCTACTTCTCTTCCCCTCCCTTTCTTTCCATCCCGTCTCTTTCTGTCCTGCCCTGTTTCATCCCTTCTCCTCCATCCCTTTTCTTTTCTTCTGTATCGTCCCGTCTCGTCCATTCTTGTCCCTTTCCATTCCTTTTCTTTCCTTTCCTTTTGTTTTTCTAATTATTTTCCTTTATTTTATTAATAAAGGAATCTTTATTTTTGTTTTCTATGAAGCAGGCTTCCAGCTACCATATTTCACATCATGATTCATCCTGTTCATTTATATGATTTGTCCAATTCATTTCTGGTCCATCTCCTCCCCTTACCATATAACCCTACAGCAAACTCAAAAAATAAATGAATGCAAGACGGTTAACAAAATCAATTGAAATATTATGCAAATATTAATTATAATTTATTACTTTTAGAAATGCATTGTTTCTAGAAATGCATGTACTTATTTTTCTAAATTTCACCAGTGCTTTACAGCATTGAGTAAGTCTGTTTGCCTCGTGTGTTTGATAGACTTCCTGCCTCTGTAGTGTGTTCCAAATCATTCACTTATGATGTTCCACTGCAGTTATGATGCTGCCATAGAAAGCAGCTGTCTATATAGGCAGCAATGTCGTTTTGGAACAGAACTTTGTTTGTAGCATGTTTCAAACTGTTTCCTTTGGCCAAAGAACAAGGCACACTGAGGTCAGATACACTTCTCTGCCAACCTGTCCTTTTAATTTGAGCCACCGATCAGCCCACTCACATGAACATAAATGTAGCCAGAAAAACATCTTGTTAAATCCTCCAAGGCCAAGAAGTCAAATCTTGTTATGCCACTATCCACCAGAACAAAAAGCCAGAAGTCACTGGTGTTATGTGAGAACGTGCTCTTTACGGCAAAACCTCTGGATCAGGTCAGCATGCAGGTGGTGCCACATGAAGAAGCATGTTTATCGGTTGCTCAACTGGCATTCAATAAAAGAAAAGAAAATGCTATGTTGAGTAACAGGGGATTTGAATCAGATGTGAGCAGTGACTTCGTTTGTCTGTAATGCAATGATGGAGAGAGCAAATGTTGTTTACTGTGTTGGTGGATCCTGACGGGTTTGCCCACAGGGAATTTTGTACTCCTATTTCTTCTTTTCTCCTCATCCCTTGATACTTTTATTTGTAGTAATTTCATCAGAACTTGAGTAGCTGTTTGTAAATTTGATGTTTTTTCCTCCACGAGTGGGTGTGCATGTGGCTGGTTATGATCATAAAATTAGACTGACCTCATATTCAGTTTAAAAAAAACATGACTTTTCATGGGCTGAAATAATTTTTCTTTCAAGCAAAAAAAGTGCTTCGGAGTGGGGTGGTGGGGGTCTTACATTTAAGTCAATTTATATTTGAATGAATAGCTTTAATCTTCAGATTTTAATCATATAAACACTACCTCATTTGCAGGCCACTTTCAATTAAATCCAAGATTAAGTAATTAGATGAATTATCATCTATCAATTATCATAGTAATCACACTTGCTTTTAATAACATTCTGGGTGGAAACTGTGACATGTGAGACAGTTAATTAAGACTGAAGAGGTCTGCAGGATTTGTTCCTCACTCTTATAAAACTTTGTTTTAGCTTTTGACATTTACTCCATGTACAAACCGCCAAGAACAATGCTGCACGAAAGCTTTTGAGGTCAAAATTTTAAGTGATTGAACATCAAATAGATTTGATGAATGTTTTTTGAGAAGAAAGAGTTCGTTTTTAGAATGCTTTTAGAGATTTCGTGAGAAAAAAGCCTGCAATATTTCAACCAAAGTCAAAGAATGGACTAACTTGAAATGAAAAAAAAACTTGCTGACTTAATTTTTTAGTTGAATAGAATTAACGTTTCTAGTCATCTCATAGTATATCAGTCAAAATCATGGTTTGGGGTTACATTCAGTATGGGGTGTGCTAGAGAGCTGCAGACTGGATGGCAACATCAACAGCCTGAGGTATCAAGACATTTATGCTGCCCATTACATTACAAGCCACAGGAGAGGGTGAATTCTTCAGCAGGATAGCGCTCCTTCCCATGCTTCAGCCTCCATAACAAAGTCCCTAAAAGCAAAGATGGTCAAGGTGCTCCGGGATTGTGCAGCCCAGTCACCAGACATAAACATTATTGTGCATGTCTGGGGTAAGATGGAGGAGGCATTGAAGCCGTGACTTTATATTCTATACCGACATTATTTTTGTCAAATGACAAGACTTTTTCTAAGCAACGTCAGACTTTACTATCCTAAGTAAATAATTAAAAATCAAGGCATGATCATATTTTATTTTAGTAAAATAGGCGTAATCTAGAGGCCCTTGCGTTTCATATAAGCCACTTCTGATAACAAATGATCAACTAGAAGTCAAGTTATTATTTGTTGTTCCTGAAACTTAGATAGGTGACAAGACTTTTTTCAGGTATATCTGGGTGTATTAAAATCTAAATAGTAAAGGGATAAACTGAGGGTGGATTGGGTGGCTAAAAAAATCTCCAAATTCAACCACCACATAAAAAATATAATAATAATAATAATTGATGTTCCAATTACTGTTCTGTTGATCCTGTGTAACGCAAATGTACAGCAACAAAACTATTCATTCCCATTAAAACATGTATGTTTTATTCCCATTATAAAAAATGTACAGCCATGTCTGTTCTTCTGCCTGGATTCTGTGATCCTGTCTTGATTTTCTGCATCACGGAACTCATATAGGGCCTAACATAATTGCCATTTTTCCCTTGTATTGCATTTATGCAAGTTCATTGACAAATTCATTAAATATAATTTGAAAACTAGTCTTAACAAAAATTTTACAATTTTCTTCTTAAGCAAATCTGTTCAAAAATGTGAAATTTTGACATAAATGCAGATCTTTAGGAACTCAAAAAAAAAAAAATGGTGTTTTGAAGATGTCTGCTGTCGGCTAAACCTGAAATCTATCCTCTCTTTACCACAGTCTCCTTTCAGAAAACTCTGAAGTTCCCCAAATTAATTCTGGCTCAATTAATCCTGAAGCGGCACTCATTGGACAGCAATCATTACGCTCTGATGATCTGAAGGCCATTGTCACTGTGGCACTTGAAGGAATCTTTTGTGAACAGAAAGAATAGAGGGCAAATCAATGAAGCTGCAGAACAGAAGCAGTGAGGTGTATGTGTGTGTGTCTGCATGTGCGCCTGTGGATTGTGTTTCGTGGTCAAGCAACTGTGAGTGGCGTTGATTGACATATAGAGTGAAAGACCCTAAACCCTATAGCTTTGATGATTGACATGAGATGGGTATCATTTATTTGACAAAGCTAGTTGGTCCTTTTAGATACTGGTGTGTGTGTGTGTGTGAGAGAGAGAGCTCCCTATTCCTCTTATCACTCTGTTTTCTATTGGACTTGACTGACAGTTGTCATCTTAACTAAAATAGAAGTGAATTATATGTAAATATTTACAGTTAAGTTTAAAATTAAACTATATATAAAACTTGGACTTATTTTAATTGATATTATAAAAACAATATTATAACATTCAAGCTGTTTTTATCTACATTATATAAATAATTTACATCTAAAAATAGGGTGTTTGCAGTTTACTTATTTGAAATGAGCTGAAAACACATTTCGGTAACACTTTATAATACCTATACACAATAGGAATAATTTTTTAAGCATTAGCATATAGTTAATTCATTGTTTGTTAAGTATTAACTTTACATTAATAGACGTTAGTAAGCAGTTTATAAAATATTTATAAATTACTGTATATACATATATTACTGTAGAGTTTAAACATCGCGAACTAGCATTGAAATGTTGTATCATAATATATTGTTAAATTGTTATTATATTGCTGTTCTATTTTGACACTCCTGTTATTCAACGATGTTTAAACTTTACAGTTCGTTCTAGATAAGATTGCAGAACTTTAAAGGTTTATAAAGCATAAATAATCCTCACTTTAGATTGGGTCTCAAATTGGATGAAGCTGAGTTAATAAAGCATTTATTAACATGCAAAGTAACTATTAAATGTTAATTTGAATAGTTTATTAATCATTTACTTATGCATTCCAAATCAACAAAACAATAAAAACAAAAAAACAAACACTGACTATTCTTAAATAACTGCTTCGTAAATACCATGAAAAATGGTTCATTAACAAAGTATGAAAACACAAGTAGTTAAGCACATGCATGTGATTATAAATCTAGAAAACAGCATTTAGCTGTATTTATAAACTGCTTACAAATGTCTTACAATGTAGAGTTAAAACTTAACAACTGATAAATGAACTATTTGCTAATGCTTAATAAATGATTCATAATATGTAGTTTTAGTGTTATCCATTTGAGTTTTTTGGGACAACTGTTTTTCATGACTTTTTCAGTATTTTAAAATGAGTCATAATTGTTTATAAATAATTAAATAAAAATAAAAATATGTTAATATAAACATGCATATTTTAATTTAAAAACCTGAATTATTATTATTATTATTATTATATTTGTATTATTACTATTATATTTGTATTATTATTATTGTTATTATTACTTATACAAGTAATAATAACAATAATAATAATACAAATATAATAGTAATAATACAAATATGATAATAATAATAATAATAATAATTATAATCATCATCATCATCATTATAATCATCATCATTATAATCATAATAATCATAATAAAACAGAGCGTCTAGTTTCATGATTTTTTTTTGTGATTTTTTTCAAGCTTCTTTATTTTGGTCTCTTAGACAAGATCTAAAACAGATCTGAAATGGTAGGGATTAAGCCAAAGGAAGGTTGTATAACTCTTATTTTTATCCAAAATCTTTCTCTTACTTTCTCTTACATTTCACTTTCCAGAGGATTTTTCATCATGTATCTCACTCAGGACATGCGTTAGGGCTTCCCCTACCGTAATACACCTAAAACACGGATTGCTGTAAACTCGTCAATGGCAGGAATCTTTGCATTGACTTCACAAGTAAATCACTCACACTTCATCTGCGTCTGCTTACTGCACAGGCTAAAACACCACTCCCCACCTCCATTTCATGTAATATAATGATTATGAAGGGGCACAGCCACGCAGGTGACATGTCTTTTTTTAAGAGACACATTAAAAAACATTACGCACGCTGCATATGCAACATCTAAAAGTCTAAAATAAATATAAATTTTGATCGTATGGATTGAAAGGGTGTTTTATGAGATTAGTTTTTTTTTTTTGTGTAATCTAAAAAAAAATGTCTTTTTGTTGATTTTTTTCAGTGAAGGAATTCACTAGTGGGTCTGATAAAAGATCAAGTTATCTTATGTAATATAAACTGAAAAAGAAAATGAATAATACCTAATGAAATTCTTAATATGCATCAATCAGTCATTTACTGTCTGACAGCAACATGAACACCCTTATGTACTGTGTGCCTTTATTACCCATGCTGCATGTAGACTCGCATGTAGATGTGACAGCTCGTGTTGATTGACAGCTGGTCTCTGTAGTTTTCTGCATGTGAATTAACACCCCCGCAGTCTGGGCTTCAATGACGGGCTCCAGAACTCTCTGTCTGGCCCCTGAACCTTTGGCCCCTCGTGGGGCACATGCAGTCTTTCTTTCCCCCTGAGTCCACTGGATTCCCGGGGCTCTATGTGGTTCTGGACATGTGTTTCAGAGAGTGAGAGACTGAGGCCCCTGATCCCGGCTTCACCCGCAGGGGATCTGTGTGGAGGAAACAAAGTGTGTAGAGTCTGGAGGAAGACAAGCGAGCACTCACACTAATGACACTCAGCTCACTGACACCACTGCTTCATGAGGAGATCTTTCTTTCTTTTTTTTTTTGTCTTTTTTGCTTTCTTTCTGTCTGTCTATGGGGTCTATATTAATGATCTCGGCACATTTGCATTTGCTCGTCATTTGCTTTTTACATCGCAGTTTTTGTAAATGGCAAAACTGGAAGCTTTGCTAGCACGAAAACAGTTAAACAGACCATCTGCAGCAAGAAGATAAAGAATGAGCCTCCTCCATTCGGCTTCTTTCTCTTCAGTTTACTTTTACTCATTTACGTTCATGGATAAGAAAACAGTGTTGTACACCCTCCACTGAAGACATCCTTAAGCCAACATATTTAATTTAGTTTAAGCACAAAGATTTGTTTCAAAACTGTTTCTGATTTCAGTTATAACTTCCAGCAAACAAATGAATGCACAATAATAACGAAGTGTGGTCAAACAGTTATATCCAGTTATATCCAAATCCTATTCTATCAATCCCAATTTCTGCCACATATAGTGACGTATACGTCTCCAAAAATCGACAGGTGGACAAATCTAAAAATAGTTTTTAATTAAACAAATATAAATATGCATATAATAATTACTGCTAGTATTAATAACATTATACAAAGGCAAACTGTCATGAATAAACGGAAAAAACACCCACGATTTGAAGAAGGCATTGAGGCAGTTTTATATATATATATATATATATATATATATATATATATATATATATATATATATATATATATATATATATATGTAAAAATTTATAATTTTGTAAGGTTTTTATTCATTCATTTTTTTTTTCATTTAAAAAGATAGTTGTGTATTGCTGTACATCCCGTGCATATTAAGCAATGTGTAAGCGTTTAGACCTATATTCCAAGGCTAATGATAGTCTTTTATGACATGCTTGGCAACTGACAGCAGATTAATGGCCATTGTGATCAAATTCTGTGTCAGAAGGAGAGTTGAGACACTTTACATTAGTGCAACTTCAACTGCAACCACCATCAAGCCATTAAGTACATTAAGAACAGAAACCGTTTGCATTATCGAAGGAAAAGAAGTGTTTGTTTGATGTCATTTCTGCTGTATCATGAAATGTCTGAAAAGAAAGTGCAAGACATTTTTATCCAAACTTGAAAGTGAGTATAAAAGCAACACTTCAAATTATCAGAGCGCAGCAGTGTATAAATGCAATGACAAGTCTAAATTCATTCTGTTATGTAAGTTAGGTTTAAGAATATTATTATAAGAATAATATTATTATAAACTAAAAATAATAACATGCAGGATCCCTCAGTTTAAAACATGGGCATAGAATACATGGGCATGCTATTACATTTGGTATGACTTTTATTGATTTTCATTCCAATTGATGACATACAATATAATTATACAGACAAGTTTACTTGCATGCGTCCAGTTTGGATGTTTATAGAAGGATTATACAGTATCTATATTAATTAAGGATATGGACTAATCAGTTTTATTTTAATAATAATAATAATAATAATAATAATAATAATAATAATAATAATAATAGTTAAAAATCCCTCAAAACATTTATTAGAGCTGAGGTTCCTGTATCTATAACAAATACAAAATTATTTAAAACAGCATTTGTTGTCTGAATTTCATATTAAAATGGACATTGGGTCAGTGGATTATTATTTACAATATAAAAACAAACCAAAACTTGTGCTATATAATGTGGAGTGGTTTAATCATGAAGCACTCAAAAGCAGACTAATTAAGATTATAAGTTTAACATTTTAAGTTTATTTTAAATTATGCATAAGCAGTTCCTAAAACTGCATTTTTAAAAAAAAATTTTTTGGTGTGTATTCATACTAAATCGAAAGACCCCCCTTTTAAAGTCATCTTATTCTCTTCCCTCAGTCCTCATTTATAGTAGATGTGCTCAGTGAGGTGGCGGCAGCTATTGTGTTTGCGGGAATGCTGGAAATGAGTGTCTCATTGTCGTGTAGGTGGACGTCTGTTTTCACAGCTGATGTCTTTTGCTCAACAGGGAAATATACGGTGTTGTTTGTTATTCAGAGACAGTCCTGGTGCTTTAGTTAAAGTTCATATTTATTTTGTGAAGGAAATATGTCAACGCTGAGCCAAAACATTTTATTCATGTGCAGCCACAGCCATGCAAGTACATGTTCAGACACAGATATCAGTGATGAAGCAGGCTTTCCATAAAATCATTTCCATCAAAGAATATTTGAGTAATGGTCGTGTATATATGTGGGTGCATTTTAAGCAACACAGGCAAAAGATATACACAGCTGAAGTCTGAATTATTAGCCCTCCTGAATAATTAGCCTCCTATATATTTTTCCTCAATTTCTGTTTAATTGAAGGAAACATTTTTTCAACACATTTCTAAACATAATAATTTTATTAACTAATTTCTCATAACTAGATAGTTTTCAAGATTCAGTGCAATTTAAAGACTTAATTAGGTTAATTAGGCAAGTCTTGCTATGGTAATGTTTTGTTCTGTAGACAATTAAAAAATATTGCTTAAAGTGCACCTATTTTACCTCTTTTACAAGATGTAAGATAAGACTTTGGTGTCTCCAGATTGTATCTGTAAAGTTTAAAATCAAATACCCATCACATTATTATATAATATAGGATCTGCCATTTTCTGATGTCTGAGGACAATATAGCTGTTTTTGTAGACTGTGACTTTAAATGCAAAGGAGCTGCTGCTCTCCACAATACCAGCGTGCATGTCTGCTTCTCATGCTATGTCAGATAAACAGCCGTCAGTGATAGACACAGACACGGATGAAGCTGAAATAAGGCCACTAGTCAAAAATACCAAGTACGTTTATTTAATGTATTTGTGGTAAGGTTTATTCAAGCCTTTCTGAAATGATGAGTCACACACAAATATTGTTTGCAGTACACACAAATATACGCACGTTTACTGACACTATATTGACTTGAAAAGGGTTTTTAAAAATAAAAAACTACTTTTATTTTATTTGAAATAAAACAAATACGACAAATACTTTGAAAACTCATTGCTCTAAAACATCATTTGGAAACATTGTGAGGTTTTATCATACTTAATGTTGTTTGAAAACTTAACATTTTCTTTTAATTAACTAGGCAACAACAGATAATAGATGACTTATTTGCAGTAACTGTAAATTCAGAGGGGAGATTAACTGTAAATTTCACTGAGAATTAAGCAGAATCTATGGTGATATAAAACAAGCAGCACTTTCAGAGTAAAAAAAGCATAGATAGGCAAAACAAAATTAAAATCAGTAGCAACTCTAGTTACGCTGAGGTCTTCTGAAGCAGAAAAGATTCTGTTCAAGAAACACAACAGAAGATTAAGATTTTATTAACATTTGAAATAGCACTTACATTAAGGTTGTATTTGTTAGATAATGCATTTACTAACATGAATTAACAATGAACAATACATTTATTACGGGGAGGCATGGTGGCTCAGTGGTTAGCACTGTCGCCTCACAGCAGGACGGTTGCTGGTTCAAGTCCCGGCTGAGTCAGTTATCATTTCTGTGTGGAGTTTGCATGTTCTCCTTGTGTTTGTGTGTGTTTCCTCTGGGTGCTCCAGGTGAATTGAATGTTCTAAATTGACCTTAGTGTGTAAATGAGAGAGTATATGGGTGTTTCCCAATACTGGGTTGCAGCTGAAAGGGCATCTGCTGCGTAAAACATATGCTGGATAAACTGACAGTTCATTCCACTGTGACGACTGCTGATAAATAAGGGAATGAGCCGAAGGAAAATTAATAAATGAATACATTTATCACAGTATTTGTTCATGTTAGTTAATACAAATGCAGTTGTTCATTGTTAGTTGCTAACACATTAACTTAAGATGCCTTAACTAATGTTGACAAGCATGAATTTGGCTAATGATGATGTTAATGCATTATATGCTGAACTATGATTACTAAATGCTGTGTATGTATTGATGTACTGTTCGTTAGTAGTTCATGTTAGCAAAATACATTAACTAATGAAACCTCATTGTAAAGTGTGACCACGTTTGATAGAGTAAGTCAATGTGCAATAGTAAAATAGTGATCCAAGTTGTTAAGACTGCACTTGGGACAGAATGAAAGGTGGTAATGTTGGAAATAACATTCAGTTTTTGGTATACTATTCATTAACACTGCAAAGTAGTGCGAAAGTCAAAGTCAAATGTCAGTTTGGATTACATGTCATGTACTACCATGTTATCAACGTGCATGTAATTTTGACAGATGTTGGCTCTCTGTCACACCTTTTATTTGTAATACAGAGCAGCATCTAATTTTTTCCTTTTTTCTTAAAGACAGAGATGAAAACCAAAGATGTACCTGTGACGTAATGGCCTTGTAGTTCAGGTACATTTATTTGCATTCTGTCCCATCACTAGCAGTGTGTGTTTTCATTTTAAACTTGTTTAGCTACAGATGGCATTGCGAAGGCAACATTATCATCTAATTAGAATGGCTGAAGATCACAAAACTTTTTTTGCACCCATAGGTTGTCTTGTGCATAGTTGGAAAATTACTGTCTTTATCTTCTTGATCACTGTTTTTACACATTTTCAGGTCTGTGTACAGAGTGGCGGATTTCAGCTTCATTTACAATGGCATGCACCAGGGATTTAACATCCACCTATTTATTATCTAGGATTATAGGTGATGGCTGAAGCAACAAAAGCTTGTTGCTGAATAATTCCATTTTTTTTTCTTTCTGGGATGTGGAATTGCTGTTTATGATTTCCACAGTACAGGGTCAATTAACTGAAATATGTTTGCAGTTTAGACATGTGAGGCAACAGCAAACATACTCAGGCATCAAAACAGATACCAGTATTGAGTGTAGCTTTTTTTAATCTGTTCATTCTCTCATTTGAATAAATGTGACTTTTGACCAACACAGTAAAATAATAATCATGTTAATTTGTGCAAAACATTAAATCAGTTAGCAGTAAGTTAAATCAGTTAGCAGTAAGTTTGAATTTGCATAAAAAAATCATACTTAATTTTATAACATGATGACTTAAGCAATCAAAGTTCTGGGAAATCTAGAATCCACCCAACAGGCACAGGACAATAACATGACATCAGATTGACGTTGTACCCCAACATCGGGGGACATTGCATTTTAGGGGGTAATGAAAATTGTGTTGACATCAGAACCCAGCATCAAACTGATGTCAGTGTACAATGTCCGACAGACAGATTTTGGTCACTTTCCAACGCATCCTCAAAAACAACCAAAAATCAAAGTCTAATAATGTTACAGCTTGACTTTGTGTGGACATTACCACTATGATGTCTATCAGTTGGATTTTGGTTGCCATACCTGACCAATAAATGTCAGTATTTGACATCAATATGACGTTGGTTTACGATGTTGGCTTGACGTTGGATTTTGGTCTGTTTCTAACACAACCTAAAATCAATGAAATATCAATGTCATTTGAAGTCATTATTGGACATCAGAATAACCTAGACTCTGGCTAGACATTGAATTTTGGTCACCTGACATCACAACCTAAATCTAACATAGTATTAATGTCTTTTGATGTTGTGTGCCTGCTGGGTATTGGTATGCATTAACTAAGTCAATTTATTTAAGTTTTTTTTTTGTTGTTGTTGGTATTAATTATTTTTTCACCTATTTTCAATAGATTTATTTGATTGCTTTTAGTTAAATACAGTATTTCTGAAATGTAAATGACACCTAACTAGAAGTTGTAGTGAAATGCATTGATAAGAGAAAATCCTACATTTTTAACACCATTTCATGACAAGCGACCAATGCTGTAGCTCTAAATAAAACTAATACTTTAATAGTTAATAACATTATAACATAATAAAGTATGTTGTAGTTCTCCTTATTCTACATGAAATATTACAGTAGTCAGAACTCAAAAATGAAAGAAAAATATAAAACAAATGGAAATGATGATAAACATTAAAATTTTTAGAACAAAACTGAGGCCCTTTTTTTTACGGGAATGTATTTAGGTTAATCCACAAGTTTGATCATGTAGATTCTACCCTTTGTCCACACAACACTGGCATCTTCTGTGTCCTGAAACGAACTTTTTGAATAAGGAGTTATAGAGTGAAAATAAAATCTCAAGATCCTGCCTGTCGTGTTGTTTTGTGGATAGGCAAATCTGGCTACTTTTAAAAAGGCTACTTTTTGAAAACAATGACATCAAAGTTGACCAGGAAGAGGAAAAAAAAAAAAATGGGTTTAAAGTTAAAGTAAAGCTAAAGTTTATTAGGACTATTGCAGCAAAGAGACACATTAACAGTCATGCATCAGTAGGCCCACACAAATTCCGCAGAATTTTGCTGATTTTTAGCCCATCATTGATTCTGTTTATTTACTTGTGTAAATGTTTGTAATTCATATTTTTTCAGTTTTTTAATTAATTCAGTAATAATATCGACTAATATGAAAATACTTCTATGATTTATTTACAATAGTTTACTTTAATATAGTTTGTAAAGTAATATTTTATAGTAGATATATTATATGAGAGACTTGCTTTGTTTACCAAATAATGTGGATCTAATTGGATTTGCACTGTAAACATTAAGTACAAGTTAAAAAGGTGTTACTTTTTATTTCATATATTAAAGTTTTAGTTATGATGCTCCTAAAGTCATTCTGCATAAAATCCGCAGATTTTAACCAAACTTCGCGCAGAAATAGCAAAAAATGTCCGCTGATTCCATCTGGCCCTATGCATCAGATATTTTTAAATCCCCCATGGTGTTCTGTTTACACTCACCAGCCATTTATTAGATACACCTGTCCAACTGCAACAGCAACTCAATGCCATTAGACATGTAGACATGATGAAGACCATCTGCTGCAATTCAAACCGAGCATCAGAATGGCGAACAAAGGTGATTTAAGTGACTTGGCATGGCATGTTGGTGCCAGACGGGCTGATAAGTATTTCAGAAACTGCGGATTTACTGGGATTTTCATGCACAGCCATCGCTAGGGTTTACAAAGAATGGTCTGAAAAAGAGGAAATATCCTGTGAATGGCGGTTCAGTGGGCGCAAATGTCTCATTGATAACAGAGGTCAGATAAGAATGGCCAGACTAGTTTGAGCTCATAGAAAGGCAACAGTAACTCAAATAACCACACGCTACAACCGAGGTTTGCAGAAGAGCATCTCGGAACACAACATGTCCAACCTTGAAGCGAATGGGCTACAGCAGCAGAAGACCACACCGGGTGCCTCTCCTGTGAGCTAAAACAGGAAACTGAGGCTACAGTTCACACAGGCTCACCAAAATTAGACAATAGAAGATTGGAAAAACATTGCCTAGTCTGATGAGTCTCGATTTCTGCTGCAACATTCAAATGGTAGGGTCAGAATTTGGTGTCAACAACATTAAAGCATGGATCCATCCTGCCTTGTATCAACGGTTCAGGCTGGTGGTGTAATGGTGTGGGCCATATTTTCTTGGCACACTTTGGGCCTGCTAGTACCAGTAGAGCATTGTGTCAGTATTGTTGCAAACCATGTCCATCCCTTTATGACCACGTTTGGTCTCCTTGATACATTTCCGGTGTGTTCCATGCTAATTGAAAGTTTTATTAGAAATTGCAGCACATGCCTCAAACTACTAAAATGCCAATAAAAGTGACATTGTTAATCTGCAGTGTTGAATTTTCAACATCAAGCGTCAATAGAGCAGAGATAAAACTCCCATAATGCAAATCACAACCATAAAACAGAAAAACAAAATACAGAAGCTGTTAATTAACAGACTTTTTTTTTACAGTGTAATATTCAGTAAAACGCAGTACATGTTTCACAGAGAGGCCAGGTTTAATGATCATATGTCCTTCTGTTCTGTCTCGATTATTGTAGTGAATTTGAGTATATTTGCACTGATCATATTTTTATAGATCAACTAATATAGGCTATAGTGTCTCACCGCTGTTTATTCATTGAGCAAATACATTTTAAAAAAAGTGTCTCACAGCAGCAGAGAGACTATAATAGAGTTTCCCTTGTTTCTGCCGCTTGCAGACACACACAGCCAGACAGCGCCTCATCCTTTGGCTTTTTTTCCTCCTTTTTCTCGTTTTCTGATCATTAGGGGAAGTCCCGTTGAGTAATGCATCATGGGAGTAGGTGGAGTGGTTGAAAAGGCTAGCAGCAGGCCTCACAGACTTCCACTGGTACAGAGACTGGGCTGGGCTTTCAGACTGAGAAAGAGTTTTTGGCTCTTGGTGTCCGTCGTGAAGCTGGAATTTTCCCATTTGTAGATCTTAGATTGAGAGGAAAGAGGGTACGCAGCACAGGTCAAGGAGTTCAACTAATTTATAGCGCTCATTATGAGAAGCAGTGTGCAACATGACGCTATATGTGCATGCAGTACCGCTCAAATGTTGACATTTTGAATTTAATGGCATTGAGACTCACTGGCACAGATTGGGGGATCTGGCTAGCACATCACTCCTTTGAAAATAAGGAACAGCACATTAAAATTGCACAATGAAAACCTTTTTTTGTTCTTTCTTTTTAAAAATGCCCAAGACATTTTAAGCTACTTGTGTGGTTTTGAAACAGCATTATGGTTGAAAGAATTATGGATCATTGTAACTTTATTATGAAAGGTGTTTGCTTTAATCTGCCAGGGTTGAGAAACAGGACTATATCAGGCCACCAACCAATATGTTCCTGAACAAACCAAGCACTCTCAGGCAAACATTCTTGATCAGAAACTAATAACCACCAAAAAAAGAATCATTAACAAACCTCATTAACAAAGAGGAAAGGGAGATAATGCTGTAGATTAACTATAGATGGATGGGGAACTTAAAGGAGGATCAGGCTGAGTGCTCTTAGGTAATTGGTGGAGTTCCAATATATCTAGTGTAAAGCTTGAGTTCCTCAGATGGATTTCCAAGAGTAAAAAAACAGATTTTGTGTCAACTTTAATGTTTAAGTTAAAAAATCATTAATGCATATTTCAAATGTTGAGAAAATAATGCTACATCATCATATTTTTACATTTTAAACATCCACTAAATTAAACTGCTGTAAAAATAGATCAGATAAAAATTTTATTTTTGTTTTTTCATAAATCTGTAAATCAACCTCAGTCATGATCAAAACTACAAAATTGTTTGGAAACTTACAGGATTTTAACTCTTTAATTATCAAGTTTACAAATGATGTCACTGATTTGGTGTAAAACACACAAAATGAGGCATTTTTAACATAAATAGTAGTTTTAGGCTGATTTTCTTTAGCCTTTTATCACAGTCTTGAACGTGAACACTTAGTAAAAAGATTGGCTTTAATGCATTGTTTTATTTTTCTCTGTTGGTGAATTTACCAATTTACTGTTGGTGGCTGTTTTTGACCCATCGACTTCCAATATAACCACATTTGATGATACATAAATACACAGTCGTTGTTTTTGTTTACTCCATGTAGTTCTGAGAGCTGAGGTGCTAATTTTTGTTTTTCTCAGACACATCATGGTTAGTGTATAAAGGTTACTCTCACACACACATACACACACTTTAACTTGCTATATACTTCATATAAAATCTTTTTTTTTTTTTTAAATGGTCTAAATCAGGGGTGTCAAACTCCATTCCTGGAGGGCCGAAGCCCTGCACATTTTAGTTCCAACCCTGCTCCAGAACACTTACCTGTAGGTTTCAAACAAGCCTGAAAGACTCAATTAGTTTGATCAGGTGTATTTAATTAGGGTTGGAACTAAACTGTGAAGAGCAGTTCCCTTTTGGAACTGAGTTTGACACCTGTGGTCTAAATGGTTACTCGTGCCAACTGATAGTCAACAGTAAAAATGACAAAGTTTACCTCAAAGAAAACCACCAACAAACAAAAATGCATGATTATATGGTGTCATGGTTTTTTAATAAAAAAATGTGGTTATAAAGGAAGTCAATGGGACAAAAACAGCGACCAACAGTAAATTAGGGAGAACTAAGGAAAACTTATTAAAAAACAATGCATCAAAGATAATGTTGTTTCACATGTCTAAGACTTAAACAAAATCCAGTCAACAATTACTTTTTATATTGAAAATATGTAATTTAGTGTGTTTTTTCTTTTACAAATCAGTGACACCATTTAGGAATTTGGCAATTAAAGAGTTAAAATCATGTAATTTTCTAAACAATTTAGTTGTTTTGATCAGGACTGAGGTTGATTAACAGATTGCAAAAAAATTTAAGAAAAAAATTTATCTCATTATTTTTTGCAGCAGTTTAATTTAGTGGATGTTCTCATCCAGAACATAACAAAATGGTAGTAAAACTAAGTCAAAATAAAATTTGTCACCAAAATCATTCTGCTAGTTATGGCCAAATTAAGACACAAAATTACCCTATAAAAACACAGAATAAAATGATGGGTTCCTCACAATCCCGTTATCCCAACACAAATCGATTAAGCTAACTTGACTGTTTTTAAAGTGTAAGTGGATTGAACATAAAGATATTAAGTTGTCCCCTCTAAAAACCTTAAAGGATTGTGTTGATTCATCACATGAATCTCATTTTGAATCTCATGATGCTAATTTTTTTTAAAAGCAGTTTGAACAAGCAGCAGGAATTATTTTTAAGTGCATTTGAAAGATTTAAACACATTGTGGGGAAAATAAGTAAAATCTTGTTTGTTCTTAGTCCACCTGACTTGTGTGTGTGTTTGTTGGCTGGTGTGTATTGGTGTTTTAGCATGTGTGCAGGTTTAGTCCTGCTTTGGCTTCTTTGTGCACAGCTGAGTGTTGGTGTTAATTTTAGTGTAGTGTATGGAAAAAGTACTTTTCTCTTGCATAACAACTTCAGATGCTTAAGGGATGTGCTCACTGCTCCTCATGACTTACAGAATCCCACAATACTGCAGGCTATATGTAACTGAGGATAATTTGTGCATTTGTATGAAAAAATGTGCCATTAAAATGCTGTTTACATAATTTATTTGCTACTTTAATGTGAATATGGTTCATGGAACCTTTCGTTTTCTTTAACTAAAAAAAAAAAAAAATCTGTAGAAATCATCACAGATTTTCTAATGATTTCTTACTGCAAATGCCATTAAATCATTACAAACTATCAAATTGTACTTTTTAATAATTTCATAATGGTTTTAGGATATTAGGATTTACTTGTTTTAAAATGTTAGCAATAGAAGAAAAACTAGAGACCCAAAGAACCACTGAAACCACTACAATTTCTACTATAATCATTAAAACTATTTCAGAAATAGTATGAAGGTTTCTGTTTTTTTCCAGCAGTAGGCATCAATGGTGCAAAATGTTTATCATTGTGAGAATATTTGCTGTGTATGTTATAATATGAACTCTCTTGGTGGATAAAGAGAGGACCTTTCGTTTCCGGAGGTACTCCATCTGTGAAGAGTGACAAATCATAACAGTTAGGGAGGCATTTGACCTTCTGGACCTCTCCAATTAGACCCACGGGGTCAGGTTTACACATTAGCACTCTCTAGATGAGCTACATCACAGAGCAAAGCCATTAAAAACGTTTCATCTGCCTTTTTCTCACTTTCATTCTCTTAATCTCTGTTATACATCTCCAACTTGAGTTAAGAGTTCTCTGATATTTAAGGTCAGACTAATACAAATTAGCTAATAATAGGTCTACTTTAATAATATAAGAAAGAATATGAATGAGCTTGTATTTAAAACAGGAATCATTTTTTAGATTTTTTTGGTGCATACTGTTACAATGCATGACATTTTACTTGTTTTCTCTGTAATGCACAGTACAAATGGTACAGTTTTAATTTAAAGCTGACTTGCAGTTTCATTGTTCTGAACCCCGATCAACATCAGTGCAGCTACAGTGACAACCTTTAGTAAAAAAAAAAGGGGGAAAGTATAGTATTTATTTATTATTATAGTACTTTTTAAAAATATGAACTAAAGTGAATGTTGGATAATGCCTCATTTAAAATCAAAATCTACAATCACCTAAAATCCCTAAAAAAATGCAGTTTCGTGTACAGTATACAGGAATATGGAAAAGAGCTATTAGGCCACCCAATTTGCTATGCCATGATGACCTTTCCCACATGGCCAGAAACAAATAAATGCAATTTTCAGTGGATACACTGGATATCACAAAATGGATGTACATTAAATTAAATTGGATAAAAATGTCAAAATATAGGCCAGTAATTGTATTTAATGAACACATTTTATAAGCATGCATATTCTTTAGGATTTAGATTTATAACCTGACTGTATGCAACTGTGTGAAAATACCAAACAACAATTCTTGAAATTAACCCTTTTAAAAATTTCCACTATATTAACAGCAAGCTACCTATTTACAGGTGAAGGAAAATATATTTTCTCCTTTCTGAAATGTTCAGTTTTTGGCAGCAGCTTGTAACTTGTAACTTTCTTTACAGACATTTGTCTTAGTCAGTGTGTTTTGTCTTGAGCAAAGGTCTGTTGCAGCAGCATCTCCGTTTGAGCTGATAAACTCTGATAAACATCCTGTTAAATCACACAACACTGAGCTGTGTTTGCTGTGTGCTCTTTTTGTGGGTAAGGTGCTCTGATAAGCAAGGAAAGTATTTCCCAACAGCCTGTTTGAAAGTGATGCTAATCTGTTTACAAACAGTCCCAAAAGGGAATCCGCAGGTAGCCCGGACAAACAGTTGTGACAGATGAGATGCGTCTCAGGTTCGCTCCGGCCTCCATCAGTAAACAGGAAACCTTAGACCTCTTGACCTGTCCAAGATCCTACACGCTCTTCTCACGACTCCTGAGAAGCCAGGATTCACGAGACAACGTATTAGTTACCTCTCATCTGTTGATGTGATGTACTTGGGATTCAGGGAGAGTAAAAAAAAAAGTTTTGTCTGGTATGTTTTGCCGCTACAATTTTCCAATGCCAATCCATCCACCAAGGAAAAGCTGGTTTCGGCTATCAAGTTAAGTCCATTATGGAATGGACTTTAGCACAAAGTAATAATGAGACGCATTGTTTCTAACGTCAATATCGAGGAGAAATCCGAGTTGTCTCAAACCAATGATTTGTGCGCACTTCCGCAGTAACGAAAACGTTGGCAGCTGAACAATTGTCCCATTGAGGTGTGTAAGAACCTCCGGGGCCATGCAGAGGTCAAAGAGTCAGGCCCCCTGCCGACCGCCTTTCCCAGGCCTGGGTTTTATCAGAGTTGGGCATCACAACACAGCCTGGGAGAAAAGGGAACCTCTTCTGTTGTAGAATCACCAGAAATGACAATGAACCCCATTTCATATACATCAGCTATTGGTATTAGCCGGAAATATGTTATGGTCTCATGAAAGAAGTCTAAACTTTTAAAACAAGTTTAATGACTGTCCTATGTTGGCCAAACCTTTTGATGTAGAGAAATCTTATCTTAGAAAGGTAAAGTTCACTCAAAATATTGTGTTTGACTTTGTTCTGTAAATATTTGACCATGCAATGAAAGTTAATGGCGTTCAAATGTTTTCTTTTCTTTTTCCAAATAAAAAGTTACTTATTCTGAAAAATGATTACTTTGTGAGCACTAAGAAAGTATGCTGTACAGTATATAGTAGTAACATGTGTAATATAAAGGAAATTATTAGAATCACCATGATGTTAATGTCACGTGGCCTGTCAGTGTGTCACTTTACTGCCATTCATACATTTTCTCCTAAGGCCTGAAACATTAAATGTCATTCTAAATTGTCCATCAGATGCACAATTCAGAATCTTGTTGAAAGCAGTTGGTCATCTGTTGCTTTTTTTTTTTACTTATACTTCGTCTTTTTCATACATGCACCTACTTTTATATAAAAGAAAAGTGTGCAGTTTTTTTTCTGTTGAAGGCATGAGCCTTTGTTATTTCAGTCAAGTTTTTAAATAATTGTATCTAACATAGTCATTTCTGATTATAAAAATACAATTTCCACAAATTTATGTTGCAGTCACTTATTTACTATTGATTTTATTTCTACACTAAATTGTCTTTTTCAGTGCCTTGTGGACTTGTAATTATTTTCCTTAAAGATGTCCTATAATGAAAATCTGGGTATACCAAGGCAAAGTAGAATAATAAAAGATCAGTATATGAAAATGGGCTTACTATGAGCCTCAGACACCACCTTTTACTCGTTCTCATGTAAATGAGTGTAAAACCCTGGTGGATGTATGTATGGTGGATGTATTGAATGTATGTCTAATGGGGTATACTGTATGCACACATACTTTTAATTTCAGTCAGCCAGTCCCAGAGCTTCTGGTTAATTGTCATTCCATACAAAATTGATACGTTTGAGGTCTGATTTCTTTAAAAAACAGTGATCTTTCCTGCCTGGCTGAGATACGAAATAAAGTCAGTATCAGACCAAACAAGAAGCACTGCATTAAATTATATATTTTTTCCACTCTTTGTCTTTAAAATATGGAAACTAATTTTACCCCAATATTTTCAATTGAATTTCAGCGCTTACCTGCTGCTAATGACGGCTTCAGAGCTTAAACGGTCTTTCGTCTCTTTTTATGCTTTAATACCCAAATGAATGCTTAAGTCTATTTAACGGATTATATTTTAATCCGCTTGTTAAGTGGTGACGTGTTTGTGACGTATGTAATACTGTTTCCGGGTCCAAGCCGCTTTTCATTTAAGTGGAGAAATCATTCGTTTATGATCACGTTTTATTCCTATCACACATTAAATTTAACTTTATATAAAATCATAGTGTACACAACAATCTCTGGGCTTGCTGCATAACAAATACCAAAATTTTTACAATTTATAAAACAATGAATCACTTTCTTGCCATCGGATATTAGGCATGGACATATATATTGTGATCGTGACTTTCGAAAGTATTAAATCGCTTTGTAAACGTTTATTATTACCATTTCATGAATCTCCCCATTCAGTTGAATAGAGCGCTTGGACCCGGAAGCCGCTCCGCGTGACGTCACACTCAACAAGCGGATAACAGTGCGACATCAAAACTGTAAAATGAACCTTACAACATTTAAAAAAGTTACATAAAGCTTTCACCGGATGTTCATCATTGGCTGAAAACAACACTAGCTGTGCATATACCCAAAGACCCTAAGTTATTTTAAGCGTTTTTTTTTCACTTACTATGGATGTGGGACTTTTATTTTGAAATTGCGAGCGCCGAATAGTTTACTGGGTGCTCGGCAAAAACAGCACAAGGCATGTTTCAAACTCACCTTAAGGATTCAAAATGGAAGATTTACAGGTTACATATTTATTCGTCTCCACACTGAAGAGGCATGAGGTATGTTTAGTTACATCTTTTGTCAATGTATCGTTTTAAAATGAAATTTGATGCGTATGTTTCAACAAACATTTGTAGACTGCTAAATCTTGTCAAATCATTTAGCTCAAGTGTCATGTTTTCATGCAGAGGTTGATGTTAATTCCAGGCTGTGTTTTATAGCTTCAAAATACAAAAATACAACGCTATACATACATCTCTATCTCTCTTTTGTCAAGTTTAAGTATAAATTAGCCTTTATCCACAAAAGATCTGGCAAAATAGGTTAACATTACTGTGATTGGGTTTATATTTTTCTGTGTTCAGTACTATTTTTTGGAACGTTCAATAAGAGTACAAATATATACAGAAAAGGTATCCTATAACAACAAAAATAGACAACAGAGCAAAGCAAAACAAAAAGAGAAACAAAAAATAAAGCCAAGGGTAATATAAATTACAATAGAACATTTTAAATGTTATATTTCAAAGCATGATCACAGGGATGTATAAAAGATCATATGGAATACAGTCAGCTGGGTATTATGGACAGCGTACACCATGCAATGTATTTGTGTCTGTATGAGCTGCGCATCAGAGCAGAGATTACAAAACGAGCCATATATGGTCAATCATGGACCTTCTGATTATATGGGAATTTTCTGGAGTAATAATTGAGCTTATAAATCCATTTCTGGAGATCTTGTTTTAACTTACCGAAGCCATAAACATCCTATATAGATATTAAAGAACAAGTTAAACCAATGCAGTATATGGCACCTAAATTTGTAATGTTGGTTGATCTGGTTTATGGTTATAAGAAAATGACTTTTTGTTTTTGTGGCAAAAATGAGTATTAAAAACATTTCGGATGCAAAGTTGTTAGAAGCAGGGTGGACACTGTTTACCTCTATTACTCCACATTGTAGTATTACCATGGTTACCTATGCAGAAAACATGGTTCTATCTTGCAAGAGTAAGGGGAAAAATAATAACCAGACATAACATGATTTGGTGCTTGGGAATATGGGAAACACAAGTTGAGATCTATGTAGTGTCATTCCCTGATCCATTTTCACATAATTTCCTGTTTTCTCTCCACTATACTATAAAATTTTAGACCAAAAAAACAGATCTTATCTTGTTGTAATAGATTCCCGTAGTAGAATTGAACATTTGTCATAATGTGAAAAAGTCCCTCAACCTCACAAATTACATTTTGGCTTTATCGCTCATGTGTTTCCATCCACCCAGAGGAATCCTGTCAACAGACTGAACTCGCTAGTGTGTATTTATTTCATTAGTAGCATAAACCGTCACTCTCCCCGTCTGGCTTGGGATAGGAGAGGAGGGGCTCATCTGTTGGACACAGAAGGATGGGAGTCGGTGAGAGAGCGAACACAAACCAACTATTAACGTCTAGACGCAACATAAAACCAAGCAAATCCTAATAGCAAGCACTTGTGGACTGTCAGAGTCGACCTCTGAAGAGTGTGAGGGGACGTGCACTTTCAAAACATCTCCACTAATCACCAGAGGCAGCAGAAAAAACCCGCACAAACCAAAACTTGGCTTCAGGTCACTTGAGATGTCTGCTAGTTTGGATAGTAAGAGTTCAGTACTGAAAGATCCAGAGAGAGAGGGAAACAATGGGAACTCCGTTGTAGCGTTTTCGTTATTGTAACTTCTATAAGGTATAACTATTTTTATTTTTTTATAATTTATGGCCAAACTGAGAAAATGCTGGCATGGCAAATTGAGTGGCCTGATTTCTCTTTTCCTCATTCTTCTATGCACTAAAAACACTCTTTAATGACCTCTGGGTCTTGGCTTGGTTGGAACTCCTGAAGAGAATCGTTTTCCCCATGATTGCCTCTGCACCGAGGCCAGACATGAATTTCATTTCCAAGGGGTCCCCCACCCATCCTAAATGTATATCTCCATAAATCTGAACGCGATAGACTTGATGCACGACATAATGGTGCCATATTGATGTGTCTTGACACTCTGATTCAAAAAAGCTGCAAATGAACTTACAAGAACTTTTCACCCTAAAACTTACTGACCCACGTGCTGTTTCTTTCACAAACCACAAAAGCAGATATATTTTTAAACTTGAACTTGAATCTCTTTCCTTTTTCTTTCACTGTATTAAAACAAAGTTTTTTTTTATTAGCAAATATGCATTAAATTATGGAGACCCGAAATGGACATGATGGTGGTGGAAGAAAAAAAACTGTATGGGTTTTTGAAACGTTTTTGCATTCCCTTCCAAATATGTTTTGTGAGGGAATGCAAAGATGTTTTCGTTTTTCGTTTCGTTTCGTGTCTCGTTTTTGCTGGGATTCTCCCGTATTTTACCATTCTATCCCACTATCATCCTATCATTATGTATTTTCCCATATTTCTCCCATATTGTTAATCTTGAAAGCACGCTGAAATTTATATAAAATGTCTTCATTTACTTTTATTCTTTAAAGCTCTGTCAATCGTCGCCCTTCATATACAACCTCTGAATCAGTGAATGCATGTATAAGCGCTGACTGACGGATGCGCTCCATATGATAAACTGATCCCAGATCAGCTTCTGGGACACGCGATTTAAAGAAGAGCAAAAGTGCAGAACACTTTGGGATTCGAGTGTGTGTTTAAACAGACAAATACACTTAATAATATATAAACATGTCCATCCTGCATGTTTTATTTTAAACACAACTAATTTTCTTTTAAATGAGCACAAACAATTACTAGAGTACAAACAGTTACTAAACTTAAAAAACTAAAAGTTTAGTTAACTAAACTTAAAAAACGTGACTGTTCAGATGGACACAAGGGGATATGCACTTGATATCTTTACTTCTTTTATCATTTTACTAAACAAATGTAGTGCTTAGGCCATCATTGCTTCTCTCGGGTTCTGTTCTTTTGCTCATTCACTCTTGTCGCCTTGATTTCCGGGTATTTTAATTCATTTTGCGGGAACACGGAGCCGGTATGAATTTGCGGAAGACACGCAGAGCTTCCAGGAAAGGTCATAAGGTTGGATGAGACACTAACGTTAGATAGAGGAGATAGCTCCGCTTGCGTCACAGCATGGGATGAGAGGGGAGTGATGCGGGAAACATTTGAAAACCGGGCGGGAGAAGTCTCCCCTAGTCCCCCGGCAGTTCCGCGATGTCTGCATCTGTATATATTTTAGCTGCTGTGATGCGAGCGCAGAACAGAAAGGACATGCTGTTGTGTAAATAAGATATGACAAACGGCTGTTTACCTTGTTTATTAAAAAAAGTTGTGATCTGGCACTATATAGATAATACAATAATGTGACTTTAAAGGGGGTGGGTACAGCCGTTGAGAGGGCGGGGCGCCCTCCTAATAAAATGGTGGGGGAAACACTAAATTTATTTCACAAATTCACTTTTTTTTTAACTCAGAGATCATTTAAAAATTTCAAACACTTGCACTTCGTCAGCACCGAGAACTTCATAGGAAGTCATGTAGCACATAGCTTTAGGCATGCTGAGTTTGAGTCCCGACTTGCTTTCCCGAAAATGTCTTCCTTTCTCTCTCTCTCTCTCTCTTTCACCAACTGCATAAAACATGCATTTAAAAAACATGTCTTTTAAAGGGTGTTTTGTAAAGGGACCCTAAATCTCTGTAAGAACTCTAGTATGGCAGAAAAGAAAACCAATTAATGATTATTTGTGACCTGCTTGTTTGCCTTTATTAACTATTGGGATATCTATTTGTTGGTCATCCCTTGCAAAGTTTCCCTCTCTCTCTCTCTCTCTCTCTCTCTCTCTCTCTCTCTCTCTCTCTCTCTCTCCCTACCTCTCTGTTTTATTCTCCTCCCACTCTTTTGTGTCTAACCCTGAGTGCAGCTCAGCTAGGTAAAAAGGAATGAATGTAGTTGTTTCTCTGAGGAGACTGGAGGTCTGGCTCGCTCTTCAGATGGCACGGTGTTAGTTGGGGAATGTGCAATTATGGAGCTCGGTCCTTTGATCCCACTTTTTCCATCAGGCCTAAATTGTCCTCACATTGAGCACGGCCGTGTATCCTTGGGCACTCTCCTTGCGCAGGCTTTCTTTCATGTACGCCCCTTTGGAACTCGAAGCATCCCAGTCTGAAAACTGAGATTTTCCCCAGCCATGCTCCAGTGCTGGAGCGAGCCACGCTTTTGTTTCGTGTGTGTGTGTGTGTGTGTGTGTGTGTGTGTATGTGTGTGTGTGTGTGTGTGTGTGTGTGTGTGTGTGTGTGGAAGGTAAAATTAGAACAAAATCTGAATGTTTTGGATGGTACGCTTGAACTACTGATTGCATTCAGATAACTTTTGTTAATGTTTGTATGAATTTTTGGACATTAAGTTTAATGTTTGCTCTTAATCACTCTTCTCATGCATGCAGATAATGTGTGCATGTCTGTTTGCGTGTGTGTTTGTGTGAGTGTCACACTTTTTATTTTTTTTATTTTATTATTATTTTTTTTTTCACTGATTCTTTCCATATGCTCTGGTACGTTATCTATGCTTCACATAATAGCTTCCACCTCTGCGGGATTAACCCATGAAGTTTATAGACTTTCTTTTATTCATCACCCCCTCTTTTTTTTCTTGCCCAGGTCTAAATTACTAATGGAAGGCGTAGTGTCCATTGAGCTGTGGGACCACAGCTGCATGCTTTCCTTATGTACTCTGTGGGTCGCCTTTTCTTGTGCTAATGGCTCCTACAAAGCCAGGGAACCTGGACGGTCTATGCCACCTCTGCAGGGCACTGCGTTCAACTCCTACATGTCATTGTCCCAGAAGTATGCTCTGTCATGGCCATATGTTTTTCTTTTATGACATGGCTTGCTCAATCAGTAATCAATAATGATATGACAGTAATGAGAACATGGAGTCTGATAGTAAAAGCGGTTAGAAGTCTGCCATTAAGTGGTACATTTACTGTTGGGTACCCCATGTATTCCTGGTGCATATTTTTGGTTGCAAAACAAGCATTTGATTGATGCTTATATCAGCACATTTAGACCACAAATGGTTTCAAGAAGCAGGGATTTTGCGGCGTCTGCCACTGTGGTTTGCAGATTCTCAGCACTTAAGTGAGGATCCAGCAGAATGTCATAGTCATATGATTGAATAATATGATATAATCATAGAATTATAATAAAAAAATAAAGCTGATTTCTTTAATTTCAGTAATCTTACTGTTGTATATAATACATATGTACTGTGCCATCATCACTAGGGGTGTGAATTGTATAAAGCTTTTGAAGAAGAATAGTTTGTAAAGTTTGCCTTTAATTTCAAATCTTGAGAGATTTTTTTATTTTTAGAAAAAAGTAAAGGATATCTTCACATGTAGTTTAGTTCTCTCGGTCCTATTCTTGGACATTCCATCCTTCCTTTATATTTGTGGTCTGTGTCGCATTCATATTTCAATCGACCGTATCAGTGTTTGTTTGGAAGTGGACTTAGACGCACCTTTTCAGTGGTCTTCATGCACATTACTCCTGGAGGAACCTGTGGTTCAGTTACATTTTAAGGGTTCCAGTGACCAGTTTGGTGCAACTTTCAGCTTAACCAGACCTAACCCATAAGGGTTAATTGTGGCTATGGAAGTGGTGGAGAATGGGAAGGTTGTCCAGTATGCCCAACTTCAGGTCTTTAACATAGTGCAACAGACCTGAACACAAAAAACTTGTATTTTCTCCTTAAGGAAATTAACAATAATTGATAAACCCTTAAGGACAGACAACTTGTTTGGTCTGATGTTGCTAATTGATTGTACAGACTTTTGTTCAACCTCTCTGTTCATATTATTTCATCTTTTTTGTAGAATATTTTTTTTCAGGGTTTTCACCTTCAATTGATAGGACAGTAGAGAGTATAGACAGGAAAGGATGGAAAGCAGAGAGAGGGGAAGGACCTCAAGGTGAGAATCAAAATTAATAAGTGTGCCATGTGTCGACACACTAACCGCTACGCCATTGGCACTGACATTTCAACTTATTTTCAAAAACAATTGTTTTTAGTATTGAAATTAATGAAACTATATTACCCATGATACCAAACAGAATATTCCACTAATCAGAGAGTAGCAATAATTAATTAGCCAAAACCATAGCTCCCCAGACTCCAATTAAAGACCAAATGAAAGTAAATTAAACTTTCCTAACTTTTTCAGACAATTTCAATGCAGTTTAAATGGAAATGCAAATCGAAGTTCGACTACATTCAAACAATACTGTCTGAGTGGCCTATTATGGTCTCTACTTATTGTTCTAAAAGTTACACATGCATCTCCCCAGAGCACTAACAGGGTCACCTTCAAAACCATTCACACCTGTACCAGAACAATGCAACAGGCTGCCACCCTGACACAACGTTGTAGAATTACAAAATAGACAATAGGCTCTAAATCAAATTGGATTAATGTTTTCTAAAATAACTAAATATGTATGTGTTTGAAACATTGTAATAAACGCAAAATATGTAAGGAATTTTATTTACTTAAATCCTGACAAATCCAAACTTGCAAAAAAAGAGAGATCGGCTTAGTGAGAAAACTGGTGGTAGATTAAGTTCATGGCAGGATGACCAGACCTTTAAACACTTTTTCTGTCCAATCGCATCATGGGAACACACAATAGAACCTATTAATCATGTAAATGTGCTTGCATTTTTTTATTGTTAAAAAATGTGTTAGAATTCTGCAACAGTGGGCTTTACAGGAATATACTGCAGACATGCTATAGATCTATTCTATGTATTACATATATTCTTCATGAGATTGTAAATTTTTCGCTCATCAAAGTTTAGTTTATTCTTGTACCTCTGTCTTTTTACTGGATTTTCATATACTTCTTTGCTTCAAATCAATGTTTATGATGGTGTAAATCATCTTATTTTGTTCAATCTTAAAACGCTTTACCAAAGACATTTTAAAAATCTCTATGGGAAAAATAAAAGGGAAAAGTACTTCCAGAATCAGTGCTGTTAAAAATACACTCGACAGTATTTTCAGTCCAGGAGTTGCAAACCAGTCAGTGGTAGCGTGCGCATGATTGTCACACTTTCAGGACCACCCTACAATACTGGCCTTGTAAAATGTGAGACGCATATTGCCATTTCTGTTATTTTTATCAGGATTTTTTAGGTTCTACTGATGGCACACAGTACATGCAGATGTGTTGCAAAGATGTTCTGTAAGCAGCCAAAGAGTTTCATTCCTTGCTGCTTGTTTCTGCATGATGAGAAGATAAGAAACATCAGCCACTTGGAAAAACACAAAGAGCAAAACAGTCGGCGATGATAAACAATACCAGTTGATAGCCAGCACAGCGTTCAGTACTGAATCATATGGCAAACTTTTTGACGATCATTTATGTCTTTTCGATTCCATTGCCAATGCTGTAAATTTCCAGCTCAAACTATCCTCATCCAGAACTTTCAAAAATATGTTCTGAAGTGGCCAAGTCATGCATATAAATCTCATCGGGAGTTTAAGATTACTTTGAGAGGCACTGCATGTGCTATTGAGCGTGAGCACTAGCTAGTGTTGAGTTGAATAGCTTTTTTTAAAAGCATCTCCAGTTCAGTAATTCTTGTCCAGATGAATTGCTATTTGAAGGGAGTGTACTGTAACTCGATGTGCCAGATCACAATTTTCTGTAACAAAGGTTAATAACGTCTGTTGGCTATCAGTTCTTCTGTCGGGGTGTATTTTTTCCGTATAGTTGGCTTCTGTGTGTTTTCCCCCCTGCTGAGCTTCTGCAAAGCTTTTCAAGGAATGCATCCAGGGGATCTCTCCTGAGATACAGAAGAGCTCTGTCGGGCCACTTATCCTCTTTGTTTAGTGCTGAACTAACTGAAAGTAACAAGCAGAATCTGACCTGTCAGAGTAACATAGCGGTTTCGCTTCACTTACACACACTGTAGTTTTAATGTAAGCCGAAGGAATGCTTACGTTTGCAGACAGAAGGAAAACGTAGCCGAGTACCTCAGTGCAGCACTCTGGAGGATTGTGAAATAGAGTATTTTTAAACACAAGAGCCCTGGCTGTGGAGGGAAATGTTGCTTATTCACCCACTGCTTCAGAACTGACACCTCAGCAATCAAACACACCACTTTTGGCTCTGTCAAGACTTTAAACCAATGTCTGAAGTCTTTTGGAGTTGAGGAAAATACATCAGCACTTTTCTCCATCATATTCGACTAGGAATATATAAGCATGATTAAACTACATGGTTATAGATCAACATAAATAATTTTAAAACTATAATACTATCTTTATTATTTATACAGTTGTTTGTAGCCCTTGGTAGTTTTTTTATATATATATTTTTTAATTTATATATCTAACAGTTCTGTCTGGTTCTCGAATCTGATTTGCTGATAGCTGTGCGATATTCTGCAATAACACTCGTACAACCTCCTCACCCTTGTGTATTACTCCACCCACATAACAGCAGATTAATAAACTTACTACAGTTTGACAAATATTGCAGCTGTTGGACAACATGATGTACTTTTTTCGTCTTTTTTAGACGAGAATGTGGTTGTTTAGATTGCATCCATGCAGTTTACCTATAAGAATAGTGTCCATTATAAATTATTATAATTTCGGAGATTCAGCGCTTTGGCGGACATCAGCCTGTCATAATGAGCAGAGCAAAGACGGTCGATGTTCCGTCACTAGATGGCAAAAAAGAATGCAAGAAAGGCCTTTTAAAACTACAGCTGATCAAATCACTACAAAACAGGTAAGTGGCATTCTAAGGTGATCTCTATTTTGTATGTTGTAGTGCTTTATTTATACCATTGTAATCTGGTAGTGTGGCTTTTTTTAATGGTTATTGTAATCTCCCGATTGCAACAGAGATATACTGGGAAATCTCTGTAGACTCATGGCATTTCATGCTGTTCAGCCTTATAATCTAGAAATTTAGGTTTCTGCTGTTCTGACTGTCAGCTGCAGGTGTAAATAAATGGCATTAAAAAGTAGTTCTTAATACAAAAGGACTTTTTTAGAATCTCTGTGTTTGATTTTTTGTATACACTATTATAGTCCCAAACTGTTGTAAAAAAAAAAATGGGTGTTGTTCAACTCTACCTCTTTTAGTGGAATACATAACTTTTATGTTAAACAGATCTCACAATGTCTTTACAAAAAATATAAAACATTAGTATTTAGTCAAATGTAATGTACTGATATTTTGCAACCCAGGCTCATTCTGAAAACTTACCGCTATATACATTATTGGAGAGCGCCAAATACGTCCCAGGAGTTAAGTTTTTTTTGCAGTTTTTGTCTTCATGAATCCACCGGAGGCCACTGTGTTCGCTTTTTGAAATCTGAAATTTTTATTGGAAGTGCCATTCGCGCTTGCTCTATTTGCGTAAATCTTGACTGACTGACTGACTGACTGACTGATCGACTGACCAACCCTCCTCCTTCCCTAAACCCAACCAATAGCATTTTCAAAAGCACCAATTGACCCACCCACCCACTTTCCTTGACCCAACCGACAGTTTTAAAAAGCAATTCTGGTAACTCATCATCATCGTCAGCTCCTCTCAAATCCGCCAACGTACATATCAAGCTACTGGACAAACTGGTAACAGCGGGAAAGCTGTCCACACGTGGTAATCGATCGGCTAGTAAACGGGAAAAGGAATGGCATCATATCGCCCCTTGTCATTCGTTTTAAAGAAGAAATGCAGCCATTCATACTTCTAGCTACATTTCTGGCGATCTCCAGAAATGTTTACAGGTCTCTGTTTTCAGAATGAGCCTGTATTGCAACATATTGGCATTTTTAGTCTGTAATTCTGCAATGCCTAAATGTTATGCATTTAAATCTCTTCGCCATTTGCCAGTTATCAGGTTTATAAAACTATAGTATATGTAGGAAAAGGAGACAAATAATAATATTTTGAGATCTGTTATAATCAAGTTGTTTCATAAATTGCCATTTTTACTGTTTGTAAGTTGCTATAAATATAAATGGCTTATTACAGCCAAACCAGAATTATCATATCATGCTGCATTATGTTTTGTAACTAACAAAGCATTGTAAAAGCTTTTTCGTTTTATGCATCTTGGTTATGGTACGGAATCCCAGTTTTTTTATTGTATTTGTTTTTAGAGTGCGCTGTGAAGAGATGTTATATCTGTGTATATTAAAAAAAAATATGACTGTCTACTAAAAATAACCTCTAGGAAAAAAATAGGAAAACCTGTCCTCTCTGTGTTGCAGGTACTGCCGAATGATAGAAGAAGGTCTATTAAGCAGTAAGCACTGCAGCAGACAGCAGCATGGTATATGTCAGCTGTCGTGGGCCGTTAAGCGACTGGCGGAATGTGATTGAAGTGGTAAGCCTGGCGGTGGACCCGTGTTGAAACCACCTTCCACTGGCTCGCTGCCAACCCCAGCTGCCAGATCCTACAGGGAGGTACGACCCTGACCCACAAAACCCAAGAATTAAACATCAGTTAGGGTTTCCCACTGAGGTGTGGAGTGCTCTTTCAGACATGGTATCTCACACTGCTTGGCAGACCTCAGACATATACATAAAATCTGTGATTTACCATTGCTGCCGTGCTTCCCTATGCATGCGTAATGAGATCACATTTGCAGTATGGGCTGCGGGTTAAGGATTTGTTTTGTTAGTTATACAGTATGTAGATGCTTTTTGTAGAAATTTAAGATATTTGGACTTTGATCTTCATGGCTAGACTTTGCGATTTGACACATCAATGTTTGTGTTTTGACTGTGGTATGAAAGCCTAGTGAGCACTGATGATTGGGCTTTTGCACTTGAGGAATGTTTCCTACAGTAGCGCTGCAAAATATGTCACTTCAGCATTGGTATTGCAATGGTGGCATCTGCAATAGTTGGGATTATAATTAACAAGGAACCACAGTTCACAACACATAATTTGCGGAGTCATTGCAAAATTTACCATTAATGCAGTGAAAGAGTTTCAATTGAATATGTTTTTTAGGCATGTGCCTTTTTACGATTTCAAGTGAATTAAAACCATTATAGTTTTTGGCTTTAACAAATATTATATGCATTTAATGATTTGTTCAATAAAGACTATTCAGTGTTGTTTTACATTTTAATTTTTGGGTTTCTGCACATCAGGACTGTTAGAATCCACAGTAAACCGTAAAGCAATGTTTTAATTAATTTGTAGCATTGTTCTATTGTACTAATTTATGTTTGTAATTTGTTTATTACAATTTACGCAGATGCACTAATTATGCCAATCAAATCATCCCAAATCATCATGAATGTAAAATTCTAGTCATCTTGTTAAATTATTTTCATATCGCATTATATGTCCCAGAAAAACTCATGCAGCCCCAGTTCCTAGAACTATTGGCGGAGGTTCTCATTTTTTGGGATCTTTGCTCTGCAGTAACTGAGAATGATTTAAGTACTAAAAATGCCATTTGAGGGAACTAAAATTAGCTCTTACTTCAGAGCAGAGTCTAATCTAGCACTATCGGAATTATATTGATGTACGTTTAGATGTTAGATGTCAAATTGACATCTAATATTGGTGTCACATTTTCATGCCAATGTTGGATGTCAATTTGATGTTGTTTTCACTCCAAGGATAGTAAATTAAATCAAATCAATTTTAAATTTTAATGTCTTTTTTGATGTTGTTTTGACTTTCATCAGCTGGAAAGAAACCTTTCACATTTCATAGAAAATAAAAAAAAAACATTTATCTTGATTTTGTTTTCAGAACATACATGAACACCTCATTGGCTTTGGATGAAATAAAGGTGATTTAGTGATGACAATTGTAGGTAAAATAACCCGAATTGCAGGATCTTCATCAGACATTTAGAAAAGCTCAACCCCAGAAAACTGCCTGCTATGGAGACAGATTTCTGTGGCTTATTCTAACATTCCTTTCTGATAAAAATGTTTTAGGGAGGACGAATAGAGGCGCGTGCAAAGAATGAAAGAGTACCAGGGCTGGTGCAGACGAAAGTCTGGCTGCCTGCCCTGGAAAGCCACACGTGAGTGTCTTTAATTGCTAGACAAAGCTGAATAATTCTTTCATAATCTTAATTTATACAGTTGCATTAGTAAGGTCATAACATGCTGACAGAGAGTACCGACTATCACGGAGTAATCATTCTTTGTAAAACCAAAGGCAGTGTTCTTTTAGAAGCCAAAAAATGCTTTTGTTGTTGTGTTTAAAGACTTATTTAAGTGGCGGTTTGTCCTCAAAACTAAGGCAGCTTCCCAACCTCACTGGTGACTGATTTGTAACAATTTTTGGCTTCACTCACAGCTGATTTCATTGGATTTGTTTTTTGCATGTTGTCAGGCTAACAGCCCACAGTTCTAATAATATGCTACTATTGAAAAGGTTCTGGGTCAAGTGTCGTCAATACCCTGTAAGATCTTAATTAAGTAAGATTTCATTCAATTGATCAAAATTGACAATAAGAATATATATAGCAATACTACTTCAATTTGTCTTGGGAATGGCTGATAGAAGTCCTGCTCAGTGGCCAGTAGGATTTTAAGCCATTCTTCTTGCAGAATAGTGGCCAGGTCAATACGTGATGCTAGTGGAGGAAAACATTTCAATGAAAAAAGTGGCTCAATATTATTTATATCTGGTGACCGTGCAGGCCATATGAGATGTTCACCAGTTTTTTGATGTTCAACTTCACTTTTATGTTTATCAAACCACTCTGTCACTAGTCTTGCTGTGTGAAATGGTGCATAATCATCCATTACATTATCTAATACATTGCACTGCCTTCAAGATGGAAAGTTTGAACCACTGGGTGCAGATGGTCCTCTAGAATGGTTCATTAGTCCTTGGCAGTGATGTGCCTGTCTAGAACAAGAATTGGGCCTAAGGAGTGCCATGATTTTGCAGCCCAAACTATTACTAGTCCACCCCATGCTTCACTATGGATGTGCATTGGTCTGAGTGGTATCCTTTTTTGGGGCTTCTCCATACCATAACCTTCTCAAATGTGGGGAAAAACAGTGAAGGTGGACTCATCGAAGAACAATACATTTCACATTGTCCACAGCCCAAGATTTTGCTGCTGGCACCATTGAAACCAATGTTTGGCATTAACACAAGTGACCAAAAGTTTGGCTGTAGCAGTCGAGGTTAAGAGTTGAGGTGCACATTTCATTCTGCAGTAAGTTGCACAGATGTTGTTTTATGTTTTTTTTTTCTCTCTCGATACAATTGGGGTTAGCACCCTGACATCCCTTTCAGACAGCTACTTCTTGCGCCCACTGTCACTCCTCTTGGATGTGGTTTGTCCTTCTTGGTGATATGTTGACATTAGCCTGGATACCATGGCTCTTGATGCATAACAAATACTTGCTGTCTTGGTCACAGATGTGCCAGCGAGACGTGCACCAACAATTTGTCCTCTTTTGAACTCTGATATGTCACCAATAATGTTGTGTGTTTTGCAATATTTTAAACAAAACTATGCTATTACTCTGCCAATTAAACCTTCACACTCTGCTCTTACTAGTGGAATGTGCAGTCAATGAAGATTGGCCATCAGGCTGGTCAAAATTAATCATAAAACCTCCTATAGTAAATTGGCCAGTGTTTCAGTTTCAGCACCTCACACATGAGCACAGCCTTTTTAGTTGGTATGTGAAGATAAAATAGTTTTAACATTTACCCGCAGCATTTCAACATTTCACACATTTCAAACATCTTTCAACATTTCTCTTGGCACTTCAATCATTTTTATTTATTTAATATTATAATTTTTTTGTAATATCCATGTTTGATTTTATATATTCTGATTTCAGACTAGAAAACCGTCGGCAGTGCAGAAGGTTTTGGAATGTATTTCTCTCTCTTTTTTTTTTTTAAGCAAATGCCTTTTAAAGCATTTGAAATATTGCATTTGTGTTCTCACCCTCCCTTTCAATGACCTTCTTTTTGGTCAAGGATCTGCGTTGTGCCCCATCAGTTTTAACAAATTGGTAAATGACTAGGAATGTGTTTGTGTGTGCCACAGTGATTCTAGTTTCCTTCTTTAAATGATTGACTCTGTAGAAGGTCAGTCCTCCTAGGGGAGCGTCCCTGGACCCTCCCTTGACCCCCATCAGAAAGATGACTGTGTCTGACACATGTTCCCCCAGGCAGACTCCAAGGTGAGAACGAAGAGTACTCCGTCATAACTCATTTGTCATGTTTGCTTAAAATGAATTAGTCACATGATTAATTCAGTACATTTGAATGATTGTATTCTTGTGTGCTATTGCATGGGTTTACATCAAATGATAATAATACAGTTATAAATGCATACATTTAGTGTTAAGCATGAAAATGTGTCTTAACTATATTGTTTGGGTTACCTTTGCTGCTCTAAACCTGTGTAGCACCGGTAGCTCCAGCCATCTGCTCTGTCCATTAAAGAGGTACAGATGCCTCTGGCTCCCTGGGTCAGATGGATTTGTTGGGGTTGCTGACTGCAAGATGAGGTTTTTAACTTATTGAATGTCCTGCTCTTTACGGCCGAGGGGGATTGTTTGTGCACATATGTCTGTTCTGCAGCACGGCAGTGATGAATGACCATCTCTCAGGTGAGCAGTAACTTTTTCTTCATGGAGCAAACGGGACATGCAATTCTGATGATTGGGGGGTAGTTCTTCTGGAAGAGCTTGTAGAAAAAAATGAAGGTCTTCAGACATGCTGGAAAATGACTTTGTCCAAGATTCATACATATATTTGTACATCAGAGTCCTTTTTGAAGCCAACTGGATACAGTTGTACCAGATGCCCTCAGGTTCCCTGTCTGTCAGCGATTATCTTTACATTTAAATTTTTACCTCAGTTATGCTCACCAACCGATCAATGTGTAAAGCCAGCTTGAGACTGTGCAATATTTTGGTTTGTTGTCGTCTAAATTTGGGTTTGTCCTGAAATATGTCAGAATACACATTGCTTCCCAAACAATTATTGCTTGTGTTATCATTAAGAGGTGTAACTAGTGACTGACACGTGGAAACTAGAGTGTAAACAAACCTAGAGGAAACATTATGAAGGCAGGAGTAATGTAGATTCAATGAAATTCACTGCAAGTTGTCTTGGTTACTAAGACTTTAATGGTGAAAGCCTTTTAAATTAAGGCATAAGGCATTGCAAGTTTTAAAAAGGTGGATTATTCAAAATCAATAAGGTGATTTATTTATAATTTAATTGCCGTTATGTTTTTTTTTTTTTTTTTTTTTAATTTGAGCATGTCTTTATGTTTTGGCTTTTCACATTTTGATGTGAAAAGCAAATTATTTCAGCAATTTTTTGCATTGCACTTTTAGTAATTAATTGTAATTTTTTAAAAATATTGTGCATGTTCATATTTTTGCATTTAGATTATTTTGTTTTGAACATTTAATGCTCACTTCAGCTGTTTTCAACCAAATTTGCTGTGTTAATTTGGTTCAAACCTGCATACAGTTTATACTAAACAGTATATTTTATTAATAGGTTTGTTAGAATTTATTTAGGGATTTACCAATATGATTTTTTTTTCTCTTTTGGTTGATGCAGATTTTGAGAAAAAGCTTTCGGGCAATTTTCTCTACCAATATAGATATTGGTCAATTGCATACAAATTAGTTTTACTGAACTTTTTACATCCATTTAAAATTCAACTGTCCAACATGTGTAGAGAAGCATAAGTTTGGACAAAAATTACAATATGACAATCTTTAAAGGTGATTTTGTAACTTCCATTTGACATCATTTGAACACCTTTATTTAATAAACTGAACAATTAAAGCCAGTGTTGTTGCTATTTGTAAATTATAAATTTTGCTGCTTCAGAAAAATAAAGTGCTTTTAAAGTGCTTTTAAATTTTCTTTTATTGTGCAAGATGGTTTTAGCCCAAACTAACCAATGGTTTTGTGACTTGAGCATGGTGCACACTAGTCCTACATCTGATATTTTGTACATATAACAAACAGTCTTAAATATATATTTTTGCAAGTATTTAAGGATTTTGCTCTAAGAAAAACATTTGATTATTCAAAGGACATGCAGCTAATTTCCTCCATGGAATTAATATACCCTTGGTATAGTCCAGGGGTGTCCAAACTTGGTCCCGGAGGGCCGGTGGCCTGGAGAGTTTATCTCCAACTTGCTTCAACACACATGCCAGGAAGTTTCTAGTATATCTAGTAAGAGCTTGATTCGCTGGTTCAGGTGTGTTTGATTAGGGTTGGAGCTAAACTCTCCAGGATACTGGACCTCCAGGACCGGCTTTAGACATCACTAATATAGACCATATCACTGTGGTCATGTCATTGGCCCATAAAAAATTCCTGCTTGTTATCAAACTATTTCATAATTGTAACAAGAGGCAATTCAATCATAATTTCATGTTAAAACAGCTATCAAAACATTATTTATCAATATGTGGCTCATTTTGGACTCTTGGAAGCTATAGAAATAAAACAATGTAAAACAAGAAAAATACGTGTAGACCATTGTTTTTGTTTACATCACTCATATGGGCAACATTGTGTCTGTTTTATATATATATATATATATATATATATATATATATATATATATATATATATATATATATATATATATATATAAAACATGTTTACAAGGATTTTATCCTTTTTTTTAAGGAAGTGTCCAATTTTTTATTTATTTAGAGGTCTTTGGTCCATGTTGTGTTCACGTTGCAATCAAAATCCACCATTGTTCATTTGGAAACCTGACAGAGTCCCACTCTTTCAGTGATTGTAGTTCAGCTGTTTGGTACATGCCAAGATTTGTGTCAGCCTTCATACATTTTCAAATAAACAACATTAATAAAGCAGAACAGAATGAATTTTAGGTACACATTTATGATCAAACCAAACCAAACCAAACCTGTGAATCATAACTAAGAATAGCGGCCCTATGGCAAGGTCACACTGGAGTTTGAGCATGCAAAATTCTGTCATATAGCTCTGCAGAAGGTGGCAGAATTAAACAAAATTATTTGACATTTAAAAAGGGGAGTGATTGCTCCATATTTAAATATTCTGTCCAGAATTTATGTTTTAATTTTTGATTGGTCACACGTAGTTACGTGATGCGATTTCACAGGTCATAATTCACCAAGCTTGAACTTTGCGAAACTTGTTGCCTAGCTTTCATTTCCAGTCTGCCGCATTCGCATGTGTATGAATAGAAGTCTATGGGGCGAAATATACAGGTTGACCATAGCTTTAACCAGTGAAGCTTTAGCTGCTGAAGGTGGTCAACATGCATGACTAGCATCAAAAAAACCTGGTGGCCATGCAGTGACAATGAGGTTTTTAGCCACAAACTTAGATGATAGGTTCATCAAGATAGAAGCCATCTGCTTCATCAGAGTTGCTTCCTAAAACCCCTTGAGACAAATGACCTTTAGACGGTCAATACAGACCCAGCTGTCCATGGTTACCTAATTGCATACAAGCTCTACTGCTGATACGACTTCCCCATTGTCATCAATACAAATGCTGTTAATTCCTCCTGTCTGATTGACCATGAGAATAGGCATCATTTCTCACAGGAAGCCGCTCAATGCTGTGACCTGACAAATCTATTCAGGGCAGGAGAAACAAGATTGCACTTGTGCATTGCGTGTTTGTAAGCCTGGGAACATTCAAAATTTGCTTCCTCTACTTATCCTTTAAACCCAATATAACAAATATTTACAAACAAACTTAAACCTTTGCATGATTTCCTGTTTTATCCGAAACACCACCCACATGCTCACCTTATCAAGCATCAGATTTGGGCCGTTTTGCAGTGCAGACCGAATTCTCTGATAAAGTTTGATTTAATGCTACTAATGATTTGGAAAATTAATCGGTGTGTGTTAATGAAGAATGGTGCTTTTCTTATGCAGCACTCATCAACATCTCTACCGTTCTGGTTTTGGCTTTAAGAGCAAACTCTTTATGTGCTGCTTATTTATTGGGGCTGTGCTAGAAAAACTCAAGGCTTCAGTGTCTTTTAAATCACGCAGAGAGAATAACCAAGGACTCTTCATCATCTCTGTGGTTTTCAGAGATGGCAATAACAAATCTGTGCCCTTCGTTTGTCCTCTATTTCCATTCCTTCGTTCTCCTCCTCTCAAGTCGTAATTGCACTCTGGTGTTCTAAATAAATGGACACACATTCCAGGCATCCCAGTTCGTGAGAGGACAACGTTTTTTAGGAGCACAGATGGGATCGTGTTCACAAGCTGAATCAGATCATCAGAGTTCTGCTTTGTTAGAATGCATGGGTTTATTCGCATGCATTTAGATGCACATTTTGCATCCAAAATTTTCATGAAATTAATTTTATAAAAAAAAAACATTTTGTTGTTTTATTGTAACACACTTATACATTTAGTTTACATTTACATGCATTACAAACATTTAACTAAATACAAATTAATTGATTCATTCCAACTAAGAAAATATATGCATCAGTTAACTTAATTAATAATTACTTAAATATTTTTTTTCACATGAAAGTATTATACATATGTAATCAATTTAAAATTAAAGTTATCCATTGCATACTGTACATTTATATGCATCAAGACTTTAAAAAGATTGTATTAGAACTGTCATTTTTCAATTTTTCAACAAATACTTACAGTAAAAACGTACCCTGTATATATTTTTGGAGAGCAAGAACTATGTAGCCAGAACTATGTATTGCTGCATTAAGTATTTAAATGGAATGCTACGGGGTAGTATGAAGCCGTCAATGGCTTCTGCTTTCTTTTTTTGCTACCACTGACTGCTTACCTCTGTGTGGACGGCTTTTCCGATGTTACCATTTCTCCCTGTTGCTTGCCATGTACGTCAGCGAACTTGAGACGCAGAGCAGAGTTGTTTGTGACAACTGAGTTTGAGTCTGGGAAAAAACGATTCCAGAAAACAGGTAAAACAAAAACAAATGGCAAAAAACAAAATAAGTAAATAACAGGGTGAGAACATGGTAAAATCTGAAAATGTTGTAAAAATCAGGCAACCTTGAGGGCTTTTCTTTTTCTGTATTGCTTTTGAAAACACTGTCGGTTGGGTTTAGGGAAGGCGGTGGCCAGGTTAATCCGTGATTTTGAAAACACTGTCGGTTGGGTTTAGGCAAGGCGGTGGCCAGGTCAATCCGTGCTTTTGAAAACACTGTTGGTTGGGTTTAGGCAAGGCGGTGGCCAGGTTAATCCGTGCTTTTGAAAACACTGTTGGTTGGGTTTAGGCAAGGTGGTGGCTATGTCAATCCGTGCTTTTGAAAACACTGTCGGTTGGGTTTAGGGAAGGCGGTGGCCAGGTTAGTCCGTGCTTTTGAAAACACGGTCGGTTGGGTTTAGGCAAGGCGGTGGCCAGGTTAGTCCGTGCTTTTGAAAACACTGTCGGTTGGGTTTAGGGAAGGGGGTGGGCAGGTTAAGCCGTGCTTTTGAAAACACTGTTGGTTGGGTTTAGGCAAGGCGGTGGCCAGGTTAGTCCGTGCTTTTGAAAACACTGTCGGTTGGGTTTAGGGAAGGCAGTGGGCGGGTTGATCTGTGCTTTTAAAAACACGGTCGGTTGGGTTTAGGGAAGGCGGTGGGCAGGTAAATCCGTGCTTTTAAAAAACACTGTCGGTTGGGTTTAGCGAAGGGGGTGGTCATTCAGTCATTCAGAGAAATTTGAAATCTGAAAAGCGTACACAGTTGCCTCTGGTGGATTCGCAAAAACAAAAATTTCAATTAAATAAATGAATATTAGTAACTCCTTGGACATATTTGGTGCTCTCCAAAAATGTATATAGGGGTACTTACAGTATCTATAATGAGCCTGGGTTGAATTTTTTTTTGTACATTTAAAAAAATGAGTAAATTAAATAACTACAGCAACATAAATTACAATGAAATTAAATGAAATTTAATAGTTAAATAAAATTTACAGTTTTTACTATTAATATTAAATTAAATGCAATATTAATATATTAAAGGGCTAGTTCACCCAAAAAAAAATCTCATTAATTACTCACCTTTGCGTTATTCCAAGCCTCAGAGAATGAGTTTTTTTTTTTTAATGAAATCTTTGAGCTACCTCATCCACCATAGACAGCAAGTACAAAGAAGCTATGAGATTACTTTTGTGTGCACATAAAGCAAATACAACTTTAGTATAGTTTTGTTTCCTCAGTGTCAATATAAGGTGCACGTTCATGAGAATGCTTTAATTTATTAAATTAGCTTGATTGACATCACATCTCATGAATTTCTTTAGAACTTTTTTTTTCATTCACCAATATTGCACAAATGTAAATTTGCCCTGTAATTTTTGCTTTTGTGTCACACATATGACTCGCGGTAGAAGGAAAAGAACAAACAAGATAATGAGAAATGAATTCCGAAGGCTGGCTAAATGTTTTAATTACAGTATTTAGTGTTTGGATGTGTAATTACATGCTTTTAACATTCTTTTCAAAAGTGTCGTATGTCTTCTGTGCCCATGCTGTCAAAGCATAGTCCCGAATGAGACCGCAGACAAAGATCTTCTTCAACCTAAACTAATAAATAATCTCACCACAAGGACGCAAAGCTTCTCTTTTACATTATTATCAAAGAAACAATTCCAAGTTGTTTTTCTAAGATGTTTACAGCTGGCCCTGTCTGGGTTGATGTGAAAGAGGAAGCTCATGTAATTGACAGTGCCAGTATGAGATATTTGTTCCCTTCCCTTTCCTTTGTCCTAGTGTAATAATGGAGTGATGTATGGCAGAGCTGTTTGGTTTCCTGTAATGTTGAGGACCCACAAACCCGCATTCACAGTATTGTACGTAAGCTCAGCAATTCTAAATGTAGCCCGTAATGAAGAGTTAATTGACACACTCAAAAAATGACTTTTGCTGCTGCTTCAAGCAATATATTTATAAAGTGAGTTAAAAACAACACAATTCTTAAGTTTTTTTTGGAGACATGTTAATTGGTTTGTTCAATTTACACATATTTGTAAAAATGATTAACTTAATCGATTTGTGTTGGAACAACATGTACAAACATGTTTGAATAGTTGAGTGTAGACAGCGATACTTCAATGGCACAACAATATTTCATCAACAACAATATTCTAATAATAACACTATTAGGACATTACATTTATTAAAAATCCACGTAAATATATTTTTTGATTACTTTAGTCAAGTCATTCTTATTTCTATTGTGCTTTTACTATATTGATTGTGCCAAAGCAGCTTAACTTAAATGAAGAAAAGAGAATAAAAAGCCATAACAATATTTCAGATTGTGGAACATTCCAGCATATCAGGCAGGCAGGCAGGCAGGCAGGCAGGAGAGTAGTTTACAATGCTGGTTTAGTTCTAGTTAAAAAACCTGATTCAATTCAATGCAATACAATTGTGACTGTTGAACTTTGGGTTAGTTTTATACAAGTTTCACTGTTTAAGAACAGTCCACTAAAGAACAGCTCCATCAACCCCAGATAAGCGAGTGGCGACACAGGAAACAAAACTCCAACAATTGACATAAATGGAGAATAAGAATAATTGCAGCAAAGGCTCATTATGGATAAACGTACCCCTGTCTACATTTCAGGAGAACGTGAGTTATGTAGCCAGAGCTATGTCTTTCTGCATTTTGTCTTTAAAATAAATGCTATGGGGCGGTATGGCGCAGCGTCGGCATCTGTTCATTATAGCGATACCAGCTGACCACTTATCTCCCTATGGACTGCTTTTCCAGCGTTACCAATTCGTCCAGTAGCTCGGCTGTGTAGCTGTGTATGTCGGCACACTTGGAACATGGAGCATAGTTGACCGTGATGACGTAGTTCGATTCCATGTAAGAACGGTTGCAGAAACCAGGTAAAACATAAGTAAAAAATAAATGAATAAAAATAACTGGCTGAAAACGTTGTGAAATCACGTGGCTGCGAAAGCTTTTCTTTTTCTAGATTGCTTTTGAAAGCACAATAGGTTGGCTTTAGGAAAGGGTTGACAGCAAGCTGGCCTGGTCAGCTGAAGTGTATATTGCGCCCTCTGGTGGATTTATGGGAGAAGAATACGCATGAGAGCAATCCTCAGAAAGCATACACAGTAGCCTCTGGTGGATTTGCAAAAACAAAAACTATGAGCAGACATACTTAAGGTTTCTAATCTTGCTGTCCCCAGAAATGTAGACCTGGGTACATATCCGTAATGAGCCTGCGTTGAAAAATTGAGAGAAGCCAGGCTCTTTAAGGGTAGCCATTTCTCATCTAGACCTGTAGTCATTTTGGCGAGCTTGAGAATGATGATCATCTATCATAGAGGAAGTGCAGGTCCAAGTAGGTCACAGGCAGGTGTTCTGACAAGCAGATAGGATCAATGCAGAGATTTACCTGTCACTTTTCAGAAATCAGTCTTGCGTTCTTGACTTATTGATGACCGTAAGAATCATCTGCTAGATAGAGGCCGGATCCAAGATTTTGTCTTTGGAATAAGGAGAAACAGACAAACTAACAAGAGCATAGATTCTGTTCAAATTTCAGTGTCTTCAGAGGATTTGGATTTTAAAGTTATGCATTTGTGTTTTAAGTATGCCAATGCCAACTGGTGTGTCTTTAATGGATTTAAACTGAAAGATCGTGTCTGCCCCCCAAATTATGCTAGGACATACTTGAAATACTGTGCTATAGTCATTGTCGGAAGTTAATAACACTAATTAAGTAAGTAAAGTATTTAAATTTAGCTTATTATTAGTATTAGTATTCTTATTATTATAGAACTGCATAGTCTTAATCGCATTAATACCATCATATAGGGCTGTCATCACATTCTGCAACAGAATGCAGATGATTTTCCTGTTACTTTTCAGGGATCAGTCTTGTATTCTTGACTTATTGATGACCGTAACAATCACCTGCTAGATAGAGGCCAGATCCAAGATTTTGTCTTTGGAAAAATGAGAAACAAACAGACTAACAAGAGTGTAGATGCTGTTCAAAACTGTGTCTTTAGAGGATTTGGATTTCAAAGTTATGCTTTTGTGTTTTATGTGTTTGCTAATGCCAAGAGGTGTATCTTTAATCTAGATTTAAACTTTGAGTGTGTCTACTTCCCAAACTATGCAAGGACATACTTGACATACTGTGCTATAGTCATATTTTTTATTTTATTTTTGTTAACAAATGTTTATTAAGTTTTTCAGGAAACAATATAAAATGAAAAAAAGAACAAGTGCAATTTTAAAACCCACTCCCGCCCATCCAGCTCCTGGTGGACTTCAAAACATGAATAAAATAATAATAATAATAATAATAAATAAATAAATAAATAAATAATTTTACAAAAGAATTTTACAAAGACTTTAAAAAGAATAATACAACATCAAAGGCTGAATGCCATATACTGACAGTTTTCACATTAGCACCATGTATACGGGAAGTTGTGAGTTCCATTGAGAGAATATCCAACAAATACACTGTCCAGGTTCGTCTATCCATGGTATGAGGAGGATTCCAGCGGTTGACCAGCAATTTTTTGCTGCTGTGAGAGCAGTTAACAGAAGACATCTTTGTTGAACGGAGAAAGTGAGGTCCCAAAAGTGAACAGAGATTACAATTAGAAGATGAAGAGAGATTTATATAAAAACGTTTCTTTGGTGTCAAGTAGAACATATGCAGCAATTTCAAATGTATAATTTGGTGATTAGGATTTCTAGAGGACAATTTAAATATCTCCTATACCTGATCTGAAAATAAAACGTGTGCATCCTCATTAAGGTCCTAAGCCCAAACAGTTGTGATAGGTAGAGGTTTATATGAATGCTCAAGAAGAGAGAGATAGATAACTGAAGCAGAGGATGGAGATTTGTCAGAAGGAAGGATTCATTTACCTAATGGGTGAATAGATAGTTGAGAGTTCCAAGGTACCCCATAACCCAGAAGAGCTGATCTAATGCTCAGAAACATAAAAAAAAGTGCCTGGCAAATTATATTGAGTTTTAAAATTCTGGAAGGCTTTATCTCATAAAGTTTTTACTTTATTATGAGACCATAGCGGATACTATAGTCATATTTGGAGTTAACAACACTAATTAAGTAAGTGGAGTATTCCAGTTTAGCTTGAAGTATTCTTATTATTATGGAAGTGCGTAGATTTAATCGCAGTAATACCATAGTGTAGGTCTGTCATCACATTCTGGGACAGGATAATTTACATACACCGCATTAATAAAGAGTTTCATGACATTTAGTATAACATGCAAAATAAGTGAAGTGTATTTATAAACTATTTTCAAGAGGATCTTGTGCTTATGATTGCCTGCAGCCGGTCCTGCATTATTCATTTTATTATTCACCAATTAGACGATTCCTAAGCCAAACTATAAATACCCTAAATTCCATATAACAGCCATCTTTATTTTGGAGAATTCCCCCTTCCACCCCTACTCCTCAACCTTTCTTAGATGGGTGGCACGATGACCCAGTGGTTATCACTGTTACCTCACAGCAAGAACGTCACTGGTTCTTACAAAGCCAGCTGACGTTTCTGTGCAGAGTTTACACGTTTTCCCGTGCACACATGTGTTTTCCCCGGGTTTTGCAGTTTCCTCCCACCGTCCAAAAACATGCAACTTAAGTTAATTGACGAATCTAAATCACCACCATAAACATGCTCCTAGTAAGAAGTTATCTCTTAAGAGCAATCACTAGCTGTTCATAGCTACTACAGCAGGAGAGTTCTCGAGATCTACCTTAGCTCAAACTCCCTTCTTGGTCATAAATGAAATCTGTGTTGGGTAACAAAGACAAACTGATTGAGTGAATGTTGGATTTCATCGCATGTGGATGTAATGATGTATGCCATTAATCAATCAATGTACTAAAACCATGTAAAACACAAACATACGGCAATATTCTAAAAGCAACTCCTGTGAACACTTTAATAATAATGTCTTAGAGTAATGTAAATAATGTGTTTATTGATGTCCATGTAAACATGCTCACTGAGAGGTTGGGGGAGAGCAATAGAAAGAAAAGGCCTGAAAAATAAGAGTGGTGTATGTCAGAGAAAAGAGAGAGGGAGGGAGGGCTGAAGTCTAGAGGCCCAGACAGGCTCGAACAAGAAAGTAAAGAAAATATCTAATTGGAATCAAGTGTCTTGACAGAGAGCGTGGGCGACTGGATTCCGCAGAGCGTGCTGCTTTTTCTTTGAGGGTAAAGAGTATTAGAAAATCCCCTCCATAACAATTCTTTATTTCTTGGGGTGGTGTGTTAAACTTGTAGAGACAGAATGCCAGGGGTGCGGCTGCAGATTTCCAGAGACACCCTCGTCTGATGACTTCAGCCTCTGATTCTGGAGCGTGTGTGTGTGTGTGTGTGTGTGTGTGTGTGTGTGTGTGTGTGTGTGTGTGTGTGTGTGTGTGTGTGTGTGTGTGTGTGTGTGTGTGTGTGTGTGTGTGTGTGTGTGTGTGTGTGTGTGTGTGTGTGTTTGTGTGTGTTTGTGTGTGTGTGTGTGTGTGTGTGTGTGTGTGTGTGTGTGTGTGTGTGTGTGTGTGTGTGTGTGTGAAGGCAGGAGCTCAGACTTCCTCAAACAGCATTTCGTGCATTTCTCGTGCATTGATTGACCCTGCGCTCGTTGGGGCTGGATCAGTTTACCTTAATTAAATATTCAATTTTCAAGAATGTTAATTGCTGTCCTGTGCCTGTGAGTGCTTTTTATGGAGCGCCTGGGATTGATGTGTGGCTAGAGGCTACATTTTTTGGGGATATATGCAAAGTTTGGAATGTATAGGGTGTTGTCTTGTGGTAGGTCAGTGGATGTATAACTGGTTTAGCTGTGGATTGAACTTAACTAGTTTAATTTAATGTATTCATGCAGATTAAGCTTTTAATTTAAGCTTTTTATCAAGATTTATTTGTTCCCTGTGGTAAAATACCTTTTCATTTCTCTGTTCAAATAGGTTTTTTGCTGTTTGTTGTATTGGCTACCTTATCACACTATGTGTTGCTTATTGTATACTTCTTATTCCTATCAGTAGCATTAAAAAGGCAAATTGTTTAAAAGGGAAATAAAAAGTTAGTTATTTTATTATTATTTGTATTAACATGTTAGGCCCCCATTTAAGGGGAAAACCCCATTCTAACTTAAAATAGTAACAGTTCTTGTCCCCAGTGAGCTACAAACAAAAATAAGGTGTCATTGGAAAGAAGGCACTTTGAGCTTTACTATGTTATTAGTAGGTATTTGGTACATCTGGTTTTTCCAGTTCTCCAGTTTAATGCTAAAAAATATAAAAAGTTATACATGCAAAAGTAATGAGAACCAAAATTTGTATTTTTTCATTTACGAACACAGGAAAACATTCTTATAAAAAAACTAGAATAGATATTTCTTGAAAACCAAGTGTCTTGTGAGTATATATTTAAAATTTGATGAAGACAGCATGCAAAATAGGATTTTTGCAAAGAGTTTTCTGACGCTATATCGCTGTCCTTCTCATTGTCAGAAGCACTTTCTCAAAAATGACCATCTCAAATGAAACAGTGCCTGAATAATTTGGATTACATTCTCAGTTTCTTTGTCTGTGTATATGAATTATATTTGTATAAATACATATACATTCTACATTGGTCTACTTTCTCAATTTACACACAGTTGAAGTCAGAATTATTAGTTCCCTGAATTATTAGCCCCCCTGTTAGCCCCCCCAACACCCCCCAACAACTAATCTCTAATAACTGATTTCTTTTATCTTTGTCATGATGACAGTAAATAATATTTTACTAAATATTTTTCAAGACACTTCTATCAGCTTAAATTGAAATTTAAAGGCTTAACTTGGTTAATTAGGTTAACTTGGCAGGTTTGGTATTATTAGACAAGCTGTTGTATAATGAGGATTTGCTCCGTGGACTGAAAATGGTTAAAAAAATAAAAATTGCTTTTATTCTAGCCAAAATAAAACAAATAAGACTCTTTCTGGAAGAAAAAATATTATCAGACATCCTGTGAACATTTCCTTTTCTCTGTTAATCATAATGTGGGAAATATTTTAAAAAGAAAGAAAATTGAAGATGGGCTAATGATTCTGACTTCAACTGTATGTGGGTATATGTATTATATTTATTGTCATTTGTATGCTGTATTTCATGCAATTTATAATGAAAAATATATATATTTATTTATAACAATGCTATAAATTATTTCTAAAATAATATCTGATGATATTGTTTTCATATTTTAATTAATAAGTTATTATTTTATCGTCCTTTTATTTTGCAATGCTGCATTTTTGCAAGCAGCACCACCACCAATTACAACACAGTTTTAAAATATACTGTTATTTAATTATACGATAAACATTTGTTGTTTTCTTCTTTTTAAGTAAAATAAACAACATTATTTTAAATGTAAACAATTTTAAGAGTTTTTTTTAATAATTATTTATAAATTTTTAATTTTATTTTTTATTTCGGGGGTTTGGTATATCATGCACTCCGATTCTTTTGATCTTTTTTTTCTTTATGCCGGGGAGCAGGTGGCGTTCACTGTTGTAGGAGATTTGACTATTGAAGAGGCTTCTCGTGTTACTGTAAGTTACGCTTTCATGTGCGTTGAGTACTTCACAGAGAAATCAGATATCAGGGATCAGGAATCCGCCAGGGAAGTCATATTTATTTGATTTCCTGTTGATGAACTGTTAGTGGATCACTGTCGGCACGTTTCAAACAACTCCGTATTACTACCAGGCCAAATGTGGGAAATGTATTTCTCAATCTGGATCTTAGACTAGATATTAGAGAAAAAAATACATTGCAATGTGTTGAAGGTATCGATATGAAAGTGTGTTGACTGATTTGTCTCAATATGATGAAACCACAGCATCCATTTTAAGGTTTTGTAGAACATTTGCATGAGTTGGTTGCATTGTTAATGGGTTTAATTAATAGTGTTGGACTATTTATAGATGGTATTAGGGTATTTTTGCTCTAAAATGCACAATTTTTTTTCTGTGGTTATGCCAGGTGTTCAAACTACTCAGGAGTTTTTGACCTTAAAAAAGAGCCTTTTGCAAACATTGAAAGTGCTTCAAAATACAGACTTTTAAAGGATTTTCTCTCCCTGATTGGCTCTTCTTCATTGCATATCCTTTCCTAATTTGTCAAGCCCTGATCATATGACCATTCTGCAGAATTTTGTTTAATGATGTCTTACTCTAGTCTGTATGGCCATAAATGTTGAAGAATTTGAGATTGTTCCTTTACAACAAAGAAAAATGTGTGATTGCACCTAAACGTTTAAATGTGTGATTGCACCTTTGCTCAGTTTAAATGCAATTATGACAACTTGACATCAACAAATACGTCTTCATCTTTGTCATGACAACTTTACACTACTAAGACAACAAAACTGGTCATAAATCTGTCATAAACATGATTCTCATGAGGCCATTATATATGTGTCAGGAATATTTTTCTAATCACTTTTTAAGTGGAACAAACTGAATTTGTCATTAAAATGTTTCATTAAAAGTGTCAGTACTCAGTCAAATACATTTTAACAGCGTCATTGACATTTAATGACATATTTAGTGTTTAACACTGTAGTCGAGGCCAGAAAACAATTTCATTCATTCATTTTCTTGTTGGCTTAGTCCCTTTATTAATCCGGGGTCGCCACAGCGGAATAAACCGCCAACTTATCCAGCAAGTTTTTACACAGCGGATGCCCTTCCAGCTGCAACCCATCTCTGGGAAACGTTGGTTGTTGGTAGGGAAATTCAGGAGCTCTCTATTCCCAGCAACAGTTGCACCACAAGTGACCTACTCAAACCCTGTTGATAGTTCTCTTTTGTAGATCTCTGCAATCAGCAGATCCTGGACCATATTAAAATGGGAGCCTATGGGGTAACAAAAAAAAAAAAAAAAAAAAAACACAAGATGGCAGGACAAAGAAAAAGACACATGGGATGCTCAACAAAAATAAATAAATAAACCTTAGTTGTAACTCTGTGTTGTAAAATTCACGACATATTTATAATGGCTTCATGAAAGTCATGTTTATGACAGATTTTTGACAAGTTTTGTTGTCTTGGTAATGCCAGGTTGTTATAACAAACAATGTCAATTGACAGTTGTCATAAGCATGCATACAAATCTCATTTTTGCAATTATGAAGTGTCACATCATGATTATAATGTCATGTCTTGGGAACACCCCTTCAAGTAAAGTGTTACCAAATAATCAATGCAATTCTTAGCTTATTCTTTTTTTACGCATACAGGTAACTTTTAAATGTCTTGCTGCAACTTAAATGTGTATTCTTTCTCGGTGCAGTTTAATAGCGTATATCAGACCTCTCGTAAACTGACATGTCACCTGCGCCATCACAATTGTTACATTACATGGAAGTTGGACAGAGTTGTTTTGTAGCCTGTGCAGTAAGCAGGCGCGAATGAAACGCGAGTAATTTACATGTGAAGTCAATGCAAAGATTGGATTGGGCATCCTGCGGTGCAAATTGGGTGTTTTGTGCATTTGACATGTTTCTGACTGCAAAAGAAAGTGGAAAACAGCAAATAAACGGAGCAATGGAAGAAACAGAACAGCAAGCAACTTACAGTGATGGAGATTGTTCAAGATTGTTCAAAGATGATGGCAGCTGGACTTGACTGAATTGAAGGACATTATTTTTGCTTTACGTGTATGGCTGATATTAGGATGTGTGTAAGAGCGATCAATATTTTCGTTAAACTCTTTCCCTGTATAGTTAACGAGAGAAAACATTTCCCTGCCGAGTTTAACGAGTTTTACAGAAATCCGTGTTTTGGGTGTATTACGATAGGGGAAGCCCTGACATATAAATTTTCACAAAATTGTCCGCAAATTTCTGGGAATTACCACCACAAAATCAGTCATTTTTGTCACAAATAATCACAAAAAAGTTGTGAAAAACTATGGGGTCTGGCTTATCCTTATAAGAAATTCCATTATAACTTGTGTTTTAGAAGTTGTTTATTAGGCATCATTTGTGTTACGTTATACTGCTGCCATGCATTTTCAGTAATTTAACGTGGATTTTTTCTTAAGCCAGTTTCTCGGCACTAATTGTCATTTCCTGCACTGACATCAGCGTTTCAGTTCGTCTTTGGTGGCACTTTTTCTTATCTCCAAACAAGCGCGTGTGGTTCACATGCATGATCCTCCGGAGCGCTGATGGGACCCCCCACACATAAGGAGGCCCACCCGTATGACAGGAACGAGGTGACAGAGCTGCTTTCTGTTTCTATAAATGCACTTCAAACCTCTCAGTTCGTGCTCCACACTTATTACCACAACGTAGAGCGGCGGATCATCTCAGACATGCAAAAATGCCTGTTTCCAATGATTCATGACTTTAAAACTAGTCCTCATATTACCTTCGAAATGTACAGTACACACACACACAACTCAGGCATGCTTTTTAAAGTGATAGCAGAGAGCGTTTCACCCGCAGTCATTTGTTTCAATTAGCGTGAAGCTCTAATGCAGACCACATGCGTCAGGACTGTGTAATGAGGTGACTGTCTGGATTCGAAACTCCTCCGCAGTCACATCTGTGGATTTTTTTTACGCCATCGTCTACAAGTGACACTTTCAGACCACAAACTTTGCCATGAGGTAGCTAGACATTTGACGTTGTGCTTAAAACAAGCCTCCATTGAGAGACTTATCAGGACAAAGCATTGTAAAGTGACAGCAGAGCGAGTTTGTGTGTGTTGGAAACAGGAAAAACACATGCAGCTTAACTTCTCCATTTTTTATTTTACGTCTCCCCTTCTCGTAATTAGTCTCTGGAAACACCCTCACACTTTCAATAAAGCTCTGAAAAAGTGGGGATAAAAGGATGAGGTCACTGGATAGAAAGTGATGACAATATCTTTCTGAGAAGTTAAAGGGTTATTTGTAGACGTTGTGGTGTCATAAAAAGCAAGTGGTTTGCGTGGAGAGTCTCAAGCGCTAAAGCTGATGTTCTCAAGTGCTCAGTGTTTGATTTTCCTGTCTGACGGGCCTGAAATGTCTAGTGACATGTCTAGCATTCGTAAGCTCGTGCTTAGTGGTGAATGTAACTCAGTGGCATGATAAATGCTCGCAAGGAATATTCCACATTTGACTTCCAAGAGATATGTTTCCATCCCAACTGTGATTTTTTTATTTAGTAATATATTTTTCTTATTCAATCATGAGAAAAATGCATAAAAGTTTCCCAAAAATTATTATTTATTTAAATTATTTACATTTCTATTATTATTATTATTATTATTATTATTATTATTATTATTATTATTTATTAATTCATTAATTTGTTGAATTCATAAATTATTATTATTATTATTATTCATTATAATTCATTATTTAAATTAACATTTCTATTATTATTATTATTATTATTTTTAATTATAATAATACAATTATTGTTATTATTATTATTATTATTATTATTATTATTATTATTAACAACATCAACAATGTTACAAATAATAATAATAATTATTATTAATATTTTTTAATTTATTAATTTGTTTAATTCATAAATTATTATTAACATTATGCATTGTGATTCATTGTAATTCATTATTTAAATGTACATTTCTGTTATTATGACTATTATTATTAATATGAATAATAATTATAATAATACAGTTATATTATTTAATAATTAATTGATTTGTTAAATTTATATCATTATTATTATTATTATTATTGTTATTATTTAATCTTTAGTTTGTTTAATTCATAAATTATTATTATTAATTTTATTATTATTTAATAATTCATAAATTTGTTGAATTTATAAAATATTATTATTATTATTATTATTAGTAGTAGTATTATATTTTGAGGGTTATTTTCCATTCTTACTTGGTACAATATTACTATCATCAACTGTGCACTTTTCAGGATTTGGTTCCTTAAACATTAACTTTCTAGCCACGTTTTACGGCAGGACATTTGCACATTAATGTTCTTGGAGTGAGTTGGTGCAACCTGCATGCAAGCCCCTCCAGTGTTTATTTAATCGATAAAAAGATTCAAAAAATTGCAACAATCCGAACTTGGCATGCGTTGAGTTTATTGAAATTGATCCCAAGATTCTCTCTCTTTGAGAAGAACTTCAAGGGAGGCTGATTTAGGGTGCAGTTTTGGAGGACTGTATCATAGCCTGCATCAATGCAGAACCCCACGAACCAGCCCCAGTCACATGATGGCCAAAAATGTTCAACTGCCTCCTCTAGCTGTCATTGTTTGCTCTGGATTGAGTTACACTGTCCCCCGGGCGGGTGTGCGTGTTACTGTTGGTCTCTGATCCTAATGGACGATTTCCACTCTTACTGGAGGCAGAGCATGCACACACACATGCACAAACACACACATACACACTCTAACATACATACACAAACACAGGTTCAGCGAGTTGCTGTATGCCGCAAAACTCGAACAGATGTGATGTCCAAACAGTGCTTTGGAAAAGTTAAAAATAGTTTGAGAGGGAGCTTACACCTACTACACTTCTTCACTTCCTATGGCAGAAGAAGTCATGTAAATAACTCTATTTCGGGTGAGTGGTGCTTGACCCCGCAGAAGTTGTTGGCACAGTATTGTGACGTGGGGTGCTTAACAATGTATTGTTTGCTTTTCTAGCGTGATTAAAGGATGTTAGCATGTAGCTGTGTGCTGCTAAAGTGTTTTGAGAGGTTTTTGGCATGTTGTGATGTGTTGCTATGGGGTACTGAGTGACCTTTTGCATGCCGTTAGGAGTTGCTGTTTATGTTGCTATGCAGTTTCTGTAGACTTCTGAGTGTTTTTCAGCATAATTGCATAAGGCTTTTTACACTGTACTTAACACTGGATTATTCTTCTTAACAATGTTTTTAAAGTGTTCCTATTAGGCCCATTTTAGAAGTCTTGGTTTTATTTTTGGAGTGTACTACAGTAGGTTTTCATGGCTGCTTGTTTCAAAACCTAACTTGTATTATGTGTTTAGTTTCTTATTCTATGAAGCCAAAATGTAAAATGTGCTCTGATTGGTTGGCTGACTTGAGGTTCAGTGATTGGCAAACCACTTTAGTTTGTTTGCATTTCCTCTGCACTTTAGTATTGCCAAAGACTAGAATACACAAGACGTGTCACTTGTATAGATTTGAATGGGGAAAAGTGTAACAGTCAATATGGTGAATGAAGCCCCACCTACTTGTAAAGGAGCTTATAATCTATTGCTATAGACTGACGATTCTTCAGGGGAGTAGCTCAGACCAGACGTGTGCTTTTACGTATATGTGGTCAATAACACACTGGAATCTCAGCGAATACTTGGTTCACAGACATAAGAATATACCCACATAAAGCTTGAAATCTGTGATTTTTGAATAAACCAAGTGCACTTGAAAACAAAAGTTTTCAGGTTTTGTAATCTGTATGAAATGAACGTGAGGTACAGTCAGTCCTGTCAAACACACATTACATGACAGCAACTACTCAAACGCCCCACAAACTTGCAAACAAAGAGTCGCTGTCAATTCAGAGGATTTGCCATCCAGACCAAGTGATCTTGTTCCTTTTAAGTGTGCATGCACTATAACTTGAGCAATCTGAAAAAATGCTGATTTTGTTTGATTTGAACGTTTAGAAACTAATCTTATGAGACGGTTGTTGTTTCATTTTATTGGTTGATTCCATATATGTAATGCAATAGTAAGTTTGGCAAACAGTCTTGAAGAAATTTATGTTTTTTTTTTTTTGCTTAAAGTTGGAATGATATCAAAATGAACTCTTCTTATTTTAAGATGTATATAATAAGTAGCACTTGTTATAAACAATGTATCACTTCATTATTTTGTAAAAATTAATTTGCCCCCAGAATCTTCAGCTCCTCGGTTACCTTTACCTACGTGATTAGTGTGTGGATCTTTTTTTTCTGACCAGTATGCTGCCATTTCAGGTGTCTTTTTCTTGCATTGGTAAACAGGCTTGTGAGAACCATCCATTTACATTAAATATAGTACGTTTGGAGTCTTGTGTAGCAAATCCAATTATGGATATGGTTATGATATTATAGTAGTTATGCTGAGAGTCATGATTCTCTCAGACCAAATTGGTGATCGCCACATTTTGGTAATGCAGGCCTGAAGCCAGCCTGGTGAAAGAGGTAGTTCTTTTTTTCTTAAAGTTTTTTTGTAATTATTCACCTCATTTTATATTCAATTATGAGGTTTAAATAGGTTGCAATTTAGTGACATTTTAAGCACTTTTTTGCTTGTCGGATGGTCATCATAACCACACTTTTTGCTTTTTGCTGTACTAAAAATGTTTCCTAAAGGTTTAGAATGAAAAAAAAAAGAGAACAATACTTGTTTTTTAAATACTAATTTATTATATCATAAATCATTAGAAAAAATAGCAATCTGTTAAATTTTTAGATCAAAAACTAGTCTGTTGTCATTTAAATGTCATTAATATAAATAACAAACTGGCCAGCACATTCAACTTTCAACTGTCACGCTGAAGCCACAGCTTATTCCACTTGGTGTTAAAGCCTTTTTCGATGGGTTATTTTCACTATTTATTATGCATAGAAGTCAAAATAGAACAAATGAGCTCATGTATGGGACAAATTCTGGACCTTCTTCAGTGAGGGGTGGGTCTTTTAAACCACCCGAACCTCCCTAACCTATCATTTATCATCTGACCTGAGGTGGTACTTCACAATTACCAGGTCCTTGCTGTGTTATGTAGTGTAAAGTCTCAAAAAGTGGGATTTTTTTTTTCATACCATGGAATGCAAAAGTGCCATTTAAAAGTATTTCATACAGAATCCTTTACTATGACATTGAGTTTCATCTGCTCAGGTGTAAATTTGATCAATGGCATCAATTCAAGCCTGATTCACACCCTGAAAGTGTTACATGACAATGAATAGGAGGATTGTGCAGAATCTTTGCAAGCATGCATGTTAGCTGGATGTTTCAGAATGGTGTAAGTAAATTGTCAAAACACATTTTCAAACAGTTGCCATCCTTTAAAATAAACTGCATATTTGAAGTCTAAAACTCTTAGAAGTACACTGTGACTTGGCGATATTTGCAAAATTATAGAGTTTATATTGTTTCCACCATAACTCTTGCACCACAAAGTGTTGTCATTAGAACAACACATGGCTAGAAAAGACTGTCAATCTAATGCGAAAAAAAAAAAAATTCCATTCTATAAATATATATTTGTCCAATCAATTCAATCAAGACCATTAATTTACATTTGTTCAATTAATTCCAATAAGACCATTGATGTAGGGTTTAAGATTGCACAGTGTGAAACAGCAGGGTGTGAAATACCCAGGATTAGCTGCAAATCTCTGGTGAATTATTAGCAGCGTGAAATGTGCAGAAAAATATGTCAGGATTAGATTCGCTCAGGGTTTAGTATGACCCAGGGTTAACTTTTTACATGAGTGAAGTATATCTATATGTTGTTGCTTATTTGGGTCTGGTTATAGACACATCAGAAAGGTAAATAACATTACTGAGCATAGTTTACAAGTTGTTTTATTGTGTCTTTCAGCTATTTTAAAACCCTGAGTGATTACATACATTTCAGTAAGTTGTTGTATATCTTTCAGCGTAACTTCTGATGTTCATTCATGTTTATTTTATGATATAACTAGTCGTAAAGAGGAAGAGATGATTGGTTTACGTGCGTTCTGCGTTGCACTTGAACTTAGGCGCCTTCAGCAGTCTGGTTGAAGAGCGTCAAAATGACATTTATGGTTTATATTCTGTGAATAAACTGGAAAAAAAGCTTATTGCAGTTTTTGGATGGGATATTCATGTGTGAGGATTTGTTTTTGCATTAAATGAAAAAAATGAAAGACTAATAGATCAATCTTACCATTTGTGATATATTTGATCAAAATAAAGATTAAAATGGATCGTTTCCTGGTTGTATTGCTAAATTGTTATAGTCAAAAGAGCCTGTTATTATGCCAAAATAGCCCCTTTCATGCATATAGAAAGGGATCATGTGTGAACATGCCCTTTTTAAAAAAACTGGTAAATTTGTTCCGGCGATTTTTCCGAAAAAAATGTTGTAACATTACTGGTAATTTTGTGAAATGCCACTGTGTGAAAGCAGAAAAAAATTGCTGAAAAGTGCACTTTAACATTTAGAATATGCTAACATGAGACGTCTACTCCTTTGAATACTTTTTCAGACACATTTAACTGCTGGATGTTAGTCAGATAACGTTTCTATGTTCATTATTTGACATAGGCTCATTCTAACGTAGCCCTTTATACATTACTGGAGATCACTTAATATGTAGCCAGAGCTACTTATGGCGAAATTTCATATTTAAAACAAATGCTATGGTGCGGTATAACACTGTTCGTTTTCTCACTTAGCAGCTGATCCCTCCCCACCGTATGTATGGCTTTTCCCCTGTTACCAGTTTGTAGTTAGCTAGACATGTACGTCGGACAACTTGAGAAACAGAGCAGAGTTGACCATTACAACGGGGTTTGAGTCTGGTGAAGAATACTTCCAGCAAGCAGGTAAGACAAAAAAAAGCCAAAAATACAATAAACAAGTAAATAACAGGGTGAGAATTTGGTCAAATCTGAAAACGTAGTAAAAATCAGGGGGCTTTTCTTTTTCTGGACTGTTTTTGAAAACATTGTAGGTTGGGTTTTGGAAGGTGGTCGACGAGTCAGTCAGTGGTTTTTCAAACACTATTGGTTGGGTTTAGGAAAGGGGGAGGGGATCGATCGGTTGGTCAGTCAGTAAGTTAACAGCACCCTCTTGTGAATTTACGTAAGAACAGCAGGTGTGAATGTCACTTGTAAGAGAATTTTGAGATCTGAAGCGTACACATTGGCCTCTTGTGGATTCTTGAAAACAAAACCTTCAAAAAACTTAGCTCCTGGGACATATTTTGCTCTCCCCTGAAATGTAGATAGGGGTACATAATCAGAATGAGCCTGGGTTGTCATTATTAATGTTAACTGTGGAAAAAAAATAGCAATAAAATGCTTATGATACATCGCTGTGAGTTGACCTGCAAACCCTGCGTTTAACTGCATGGCACTCGTGCATGTGAAGGAGTGCTTCAGTGACATTCGTAAGTGTTTCTTTATTTGTTTACATGCAAGTTGTTCACAATACTTATTTATCCACAGAATTTGTAATGTCATCAAGTGTGTAAACATTTAACTGCGGTTCACATTTCTGCCTTTGGATGTCTCTGGGACAAAAGCAGATGCATGAAGGCTAAAGCTTTAAATAAAAGTGATACCATAAACAAAAGCCATTTGTTGTTGATGATGTCAGAATTTACTGGTATTTTGGAATGGATGTGTGTAAATGGTCTTTTCCAGAAGAAATTCTAATGTCCTTGCTTTTGTGAGCAGTGCTTTTTTTAATATACCGGTAAAGTCATTCCGGAAATGTACTGGTATCACGAAAGGGGCTAATATTATAATATTATGATGATATTTATGATATGTGTCTTAAAATGCATGGGTATATTTTGTTAATAGAGAAAAATAAATGTCAT